>NC_138550.1:170607270-170824770 GCF_964273705.1 Natrix helvetica | reverse complement strand
AGAGAAGAAGAGAAGAATAGAAAAGAGTAGAATACCTCTGCTTGGAAATTCCTCAAAGAATAAGTTTGTTCGATATGTCATATTGGCACAGGCAGGTGAAAACCAACTCTGATTATTCCCGCAGTTTTCACCTAATTAAAAGTAAAGGTTTGTCGCTTTCACAACGCATTCAGTCCCATGGTCCAATCAGGATACAGTCTAGTTCAGGGGTGTCAAATTCAAGGCCGTGTGTCCCGTGTGCCACCCACCTGCCAGCTCCCACCCTTTGGCCAAAATGGGGCGCACGGAGGCCAAAAACCGGGCACGTGGAGGCCGTAAATAGAGCATGCGGAGGCTGAAAATGGGGCATGTGGAGGCCAAAAACGGCCAAAGGGCGGGCAGGTGGGCCTTTGGCAATATTCACTCCATAAGGCACACAGACATTTCCACCCACTTTTGGGAGACACCAAAGCGTGTCTTATGCAGTAGCTCCCTTTCCCTCTTCTCCAGCGCTGAAGTCTCAAAATGACCTCCGTTGGCCCAGCTTCAGGGTTGAGCCCTCCACCACATGCACCCACGCTGCGCATGCATGGACACCACTGGCCTGCGCCACTCCAGCTGCTCAGCGGAGCGTCGCGCAGGCACCATATGCTGCATGCAGATGCGCAAATGACTGAGTTGGGTCAAATACAGGTATGGAGGGAGGGTGGGCCCTCTGAAGCACTGTACCGGAACGGCACTTGGTGTTCTCGGCAGGCACCGGTACACCCTAACCCGTACCAGGATGCACCGGCTGTAACCCCCACCACTGCCGCCATCTTGTTTTTTGCTTCTGGTCCTGCACAGTGGCAATTTCTTAACTTCTGCACATGTGCGCATAGCATGCATTAAGCACGTACGCGCCCAAAGCTCGTCCCTGAGCGAACCGGCAGTAAAAGAAGCCAGAACCCATCCCTGAGCTGACTGCATGTCCAGCATTGAGTGACCATCATTTATGGCCATTTGCAGCACTCCCGAGTCACTTGACCATATTTTACCACAGTTTTGTGGAAAACCTGGCATTTACTTCCAATTTTTGGGTCAAACTGGCCCATCAGTCACAGAAGGGCATCCTGGGATACAACCGTCATAAATGTGAACCTGTTGCCAAGCATCCGAATTTTGATCATGTGACCAGGGGATGCTTCAGCGGTCGTAAGCGTGGAAAACAGTCCTCAGTCCCTTTTTTTCAGTGCCGTCGTAACTACTAACGGTCACTAAATGAACAGTCGTAAGTCAGAGAAGCATTGATCTTCAGGCATTTTAAGCCTTTCTGCTGCAAAACCAGCCCACCAATCATTCTTAAAATGTTAAAATGAGAGAAATTTAACCGCTGAGAAGATTATTTCTCCCCTCCAAGTCGGCTCCTTTCTCATCCCGGCGGATGGGAAGCCAAAACTGAGCCAGCTACCTCAACATCACATCTGGCCACAGGCGGAGAGGAGATAATTTAGCTCCGTGTCATGACCCCACTTAAAGGGAAAAATCAACATGCCCCCTCCTTTTCTTTCTTTTTTTGCTTCGGCCTCTCTACAGCTGGCATGACGAAGGAAGGACCGAAGGGTGGAATATCTCTCTGTCTTTGCTTCCTCAAATAGATTCTGCGGTGGAGTAGAAAGCAAGTGGATTCTCTCTGCAGAGCAGCATACTTCCTCCTTCCTCCTCCTCCTCCTCCTTCTTCCTCCTTCCTCCTGTCTCCTCCTCTTCTTACCTAGTTAAGGAATAAAATGTCAGCAAGAAAACAAGCTCACAGGACACCAAGGACCCCACAGTCTTCTCCTTCCTCCTCCTCCTCTTCCTTCCTCCTCCTCCTCTTTTTCTTTGCCTCCTCTTCCTCCTCCTCCTCCTCTTCTTCTCTTCCTCCTCCTCTTCTTACCTGGCTAAGTAATAAAATGTCAGCAAGAAAACAAGCTCACTGGACACCAAGGACTCCAGTCTTCCTCCTCCTCCTCCTCCTCCTCCTCCTCCTCCTCCTCCTCCTCCTCCTCCTCCTCCTCCTCCTCCCCCCTCCTCCTCCTCCTCCTCCTCCTCTCCTTCTCCTCCTCCTCTTCTTCTTCTTGTCCTCCTCCTCCTCTTCTTGTCATCGTCGTCCTCCTCCTTCCTTTCTAGAATCTAGACATTTAGTTTTCATCATGGCTTAAGCAAATCTACCCATTCCTAGCAACTTGGGAAGCATTTTATTGGTGTTGCTTGGTGCAAAGACACACAATCTTTTTCACACCGAGCCCAGTCTGCTCCTTCCTTCGAGATATATGGACAACATAAATTCCCAAACTGACGGCAACCTGCATTCCAATATAGGTAGAATCAAGCCAAAGATGAGCTATTGATTAAATGTACATTTAATTAAAATGTTATCCATCAAGCAGGTAATATGATTATTCCCCAGGCTTCTAATCATATGTAACTTATTAAAAATTATGATTTGTCATGGGTTTAAAAATCCCATCTGGACCTTCAAGATTTCCCATCTTTTGATTAGAAACAGCCGTGAGTTGCTTATAAGATAGGAGGGTTTATATTTTAAATAAAAGAAATAAGTAAAATGTGTGCGATCAGGGGACAAAATTGTTAGCCTGGAATGAGGCATTTCCGTTGTCCATTTCTGAACGTAACCCTGGAAGAAAAACAGAGGTAGGTGGTGTAGTGTGAGTGTTCCTTCTAATGGAAAGGAATATTTGTAGCTCAGGGTTGAATTGTGGGGTCCTTGATGTTCTCTGAGGCTTGGTGGTTTTCTCACAGATGTTTCATGACCCAACTAGGTACCATCATCAGTGCTAGAAGGAAGTGGGGTGTTTGGAGTGCAGGTGAAAAGGAGGAGGAGGAGGAGGCCTATGGACTCCTTGGTGTTCTCTGAGCTTGGTGATTTTCTTGCAGAAATTTCATTACTCAACTAGGGAGCATAATCAGTATATAAAAATAAGATCAAATCCCTCTCCCTTCTAGCACTGATGATGTTACCTACGTAGTTGGGTAATGAAACATCTGCAAGAAAACCACCAAGCTCAGAGAGAACCAAGGACCCCACAGTCCTTCTCCTCCTCCTCCTCTTCTTACCCAGTTAAGCAATAAAATGTCAGCAAGAAAACAAGCTCACAGAACACCAAGGACTCCACAGTCTTCCTCCTCCTCCTCCTCCTCACTGAAAACCCCACTCCCTTCTAGCACTGATTCAATTACCTAGCTGGGTTATGAAACGTCTTCAAGAAAACAACCAAGCTCAGAGCACCCAGCACCCCCTTATTAGTTCTATCAATCACCTCAGTCTCCCGGCTTCCAAATCCGTAGTGTTTGGAATACTATTTTTCCACACTGGGCAATATTAAGTCGGGTGGACTTCAACTCCCAGAATTCCCCAGCCAGCATGCATTGCCACAACCCTGTGTCCAAACCACTGGCTGGCTTGGAGAATTCTGGGAGTTTGAGCCCAGCCGTCTTAAAATCGCCCAGTTTGAGAAATCGGCCAGTTGTGAAGAAATACACGAGAGGACAATCCGGTAGAAAGGATCCTGTCATGGCATAAACACAAAAAAAAAAAGAAAAGAAAAAAAGAAAATTAATTTTTTAAAAGTGTCTATTAGGAGAAGTGGTTTTCCTTAAAAAAATGCACCTTAGGAGAAATCCAGAGCTCCGAGACCTGTGTGCAAAAATGCGTCTCTGAACACTGGAAAAAATCCTGATGTTGACCGAATTTAGATTAATCAGCAACTTCCAAGCTTTTATTTATAGGCCAACGCCGAGTTCCTCACTTGTTCATAATTTTTATGGCTCGTTCATATTTTAGAGGCTTTCTCCGTACACGGGACCCAACTTACTGCAGACAGTTATATTCTCATAAAACCTGAAATTGTAATGGACAACAGTAAATTTTACCGGGATGATGTATCGCAAGCAATGTATTTACCGGTCTGAGAGGTTGAATAAAAAGGCTGGTGTTCTGGGGGGGAGGGGGGGAGGAATTTAAATCACAACAAAACGCTTGTCATTTCCCTACCGAATGGGGAAATTCCATCTCAGAAATCCAAATACAATATTGAGAGTGGCAAAGTAAAGGGAGAGAGAATAACATCCTAGAACCCTGATGACCAACCTTTGCCACACGGGCCCAAAATGGCACATGGAGCCACGTCGCCCGATACGCATGGCCTTGCCTGTTTGTCTTCCTGGCTTCCGGCACACATGTGAGTGTGACCATCAGCTGTCCTTTGCGTGTGTGAGGCAGTGCCAAAAACTGGTGTGCGCATGCGTGCCGGCCAGCCGATTGTCAGGTGTGCATGCATGCCAAAACCCAGAAGTTCGGCTTTTCCAGAGAGCAATCCCTTCGCGTGCAGTGAATCCCTTGCGGTGATTCAAGAAAGGTCATAAAATCGGGCAAACCTCACTTAACCACAGAAACTTTGGGCTCAATTGAGATTGTAAATTGAAGACTACGTGTATAAAGCAAGGTTCTACATTTAGGCAAGAAAAACAAAATGAACATATGTGGTACCTGGCTCAATAATAACTGTGAAAGGGATCTTGGAGTCCTAGTGGACAACCGTTTAAATAGGAGCCAGCCGTGGGCAGCAGCTGCCAAAAAAGCCAACACAGTTCTAGGCTGCATCAACAGAGGGATAGAATCAAGATCACGGGAAGGGTTAATACCACTTTATAATGCCTTGGTAAGGCCACACTTGGAATATTTGCATTCAGTTTTGGTCACCATGATGTAGAAAAGATGTGGAGACTCTAGAAAGAGTGCAGAGAAGAGCAACAAAGATGATTAGGGGACTGGAGACTAAAACATATGAAGAACGGTTGCAGGAACTGGGTATGTTTAGCTTAAGAGAAAGAAGGACTAGGGGAGACATGATAGCAGTGTTCCAATATCTCAGAGGTTGCTACAAAGAAGAGGGAGTCAAACTATTCTCCAAGGCACCTGAGGGTAGAACAAGAAACAGGTGCTCCATCACTGGAAGTTTTAAAGAAGAAATCGGACATCCTTTTGTTTGAAATGGTATAGGGTTTCCTGTTTGAGCAGGGGGTTGGACTAGAAGACCTCCCAGGTCCCTTCCAACTCTGTTACTCTGCAGAGATATCCATTGTGCACAGGGCGACAGTGGGAATCTCCTAGGAGGCTCCCCGCTCCCTTCCAGAGGGCTGGACGGCTTGCCCTCTCCCCCCTCGCCTCCCCACTGCCCAGAGTTGCACACAAAAGCAACAGCTCCCCCAACCCCAGCTCTCCTTTCCCCCCCTCTTTTCTTCTTTTCCTTCTTTTTTTTTTCCAGGCGTTGCTCGCCAATTAAACCGAGCATCTGATGCATTTTAATCTCAGCTCCAGGAGGCAGAGCTTTCAGAAGTGCACGGGGGTAGAAGAAGGGGTGTGGGGGGGAGAGAGAAACCATCATAATAAAAATAATAACAAAAGGCCCCAAAGAGAAAAAAAAATCCCTTTTTTTACATTTTTAAAGAAAGGTTTCCCCCCCCCTCCCGTGTCTCCGCCTGACTCCAGGTAAGGAATGAAAAAGTTGTTTGATGCATAATTGATCGGCTTCAGAGGGCCTTGCAAATTGTTAACGAACCTGGGTAATAAGTTGAAGGGAGGTGGGGTTGGGGGTGGGGGGCAGCGGGGAAAATGGGGCTTGTTCTGACCTGCAGGGCTGTGAAATCAGGAAGGGGGACCGAGGGGGGGAGGGGGGGCAGCTGGGAGGGACTGGGCTAATGAGAGCATCCGTGGCAAAGCAGGGCAGGAGGAGAAGAGAAAAGAAGAGAGTTGCAAACAGCAAACAGAAAAACAAAACAGGATAAAACCCACCAGAGACACAGCCCGGGATTTTTCCTGCGTTTTCAAAGGAAGCTGCTGAGTTGACAAAATTGAAACGCCGGCTTTGCAATCTACTTGCCTCCCCCAACAGATCTTGAGGGGGGGGCTTGGATGGTCTTGGGAGGGGGCTAGGGACCTTTGGGGTCGGGTGAGCCTAATGAAGAGAAGGAGTAGGGGAGACAGGATAGCAGTCGCCCTATAGGGGCTGCCACAGAGAGGAAGGGGTCAAGCTGTATTCCAAGGCACCGGAAGGCCAGACAAGGAACAATGGATGGAAACTGATCAAGGAGAGATTCAACTTGGAAATAAGGAGGAATTTCCTGACAGTGAGAGCAGAATGATGTAAGGTCTCCTGCTTTTTTGGGGTGGGTGGTGGTGGACTAGATGACCTACAAGGTCCCTTCCAACTCTGTTAATCTGTAAAGGATACTGAGACTCTAGAAAGAGTGCAGAGAAGAGCAACCAGGATGATGTGAGGAATGGAGGGTAAAACACACGATGAACTGTTGCAGGAACTGGGCCTGGCTAGTCTAGTGAAGAGAAGGACCAGGGGAGACAGGATAGCAGTGTTGCAATATTTGAGGGGCTGCCACAGAGAGAAGGGGCGTCAAGCTATTCTCCAAAGCACCGTTGGCCAGACAGGAAACAACAGATGGAAACTAGTCAAGGAGAGAAGCAACCTGGAATTCAGGAGAAACTTCCTGAGGACAATTAACCAGTGGAACAGCTTGCCACTTGAAGTTGTGGCTGCTCCATCATTGGATGTTTTTAAGAAGAGACAGGACAGCCACCTATCTGAAACTGTATAAGGTCTCCTGCTTGAGCAAGGGGCTGGACTAGAAGAACTCCAAGGTCTCTTTCAATGGTTCTGTATTCTTTAAAGGTTCAGAAGAGAAGGACTAGGGATGACATGTTCCAATATTTGAGGGGCTGCCCCAAAGATGAGGGGGGGGTCAACCTATCCTCCAAAGCACCAGAGAAACGATAGATGGAAACTAATCAAGGAGGGAAGCAACCTTGAACTAAGGAGAAACCTCCTGACAGTTAAGAAAGTTACTCAGTGAACAAGTTGCCTCCAGATGTTGTGGGTACTCAATCACTGGAGGCTTTCCAGAAGAAACTGGACAACCGTTTGTCCAGGATGGTAAAGAGCAGGAGTGTCCAACCTTGGTCTAAAACTTGTGGACTTCAACTTTCAGAATTCCACAGCTGGGTGTGCCTAGCCTAATGAAGAGAAGGATTAGAAGTCTTCTTCCGAAATCTGAGGTCCTGTCACAGAAGAGGGGGTCGATTTATTCTCTAAAGCTCCTGAGGGCAGGACAAGAAGACACCAATGGAAACCTACCAACGAGAGACCCAACCTAGAACTAAGGAGGAATTTCCTGACTGCGAGAACAATTAACCAGTGGAACAGCTTGCCACCAGAAGTTGTGAGTGCTCCAACACTGGAGGTTTTCCAGAAGAGACTGGGCAATTATTGGACCCAGATGGTCTAGGGTCTCCTGCTTGAGGAAAGAGGTTGGACTAGACAACCTTCAAGGTCTCTTCCAGCTCTATGATCCTATGTTCTGTCTTCTATTGCCCATCCTGGGGCAGGCTGGCCCCACGTGGCCACCAGGCCAATGGTAAAATCTATTTTTTTAAAATTACTGGTTCTGTGGGCGTGGCTTGGTGGGGATCATGTGACTGGGTGGGTGTGGCCATGTAGTCATGTAACTGGGGGGATCAAAAGAGAGAAAGTTGCTTTAACAATGTCCTGCTGGAGCAGGGTTGGACTAGATGACCTCAAGGTCCCTTCCAGCCCTGGATTATCCTCTGAAGCTGCGTCTAGTGCCAGGTTTGTAGTCCTTCCTTCCTCTCTTCTCTCTCTCTCTCTCTCTCTCCCTCCCTCCCTCCCTCCCTCCCTCCCTCTCTCTCTCTCTCTTTCTCCTTCCTTCCTTTCCTTCCTTCCTTCCTTCCTTCCTTCCTTCCTTTCTCAGCACCCCCCAACCCCGTGTTTCTGGAGAACCTGTAGTAAAAAAAATGCTTAAAAAGTAAAAAAAAAAAAGTTCCGAAGATCAGCTGTGCAAAATGCGATCATCGGATTTTTTTTTTTTACTTTTTAAAATATATTTTACTACTGGCTCTGCGAACCAGCCCGAACGAGTACATTTCACCCCTGCACCAGACCCTGTTGAGGTATCTGAGGTCAGGAAGAGAGATCCAGGTCTTTATCCCATCCATGCTGAGATTAGACTGGAGGTCATTCTGGGTGGGGGTCTACAGAGGGGGGTTGCAACTCTTGTTTAATACACATCCTACCTGCCCAGTTCTTGGTCCTGACATACAAGGTTTGTTCGGCCGTTGAGATATGCTGATTGCAAATTTGGAGATGCCACCTCAGTGTTGTTGCTACGATGATGTGGGAAGAGCTGTGGGTAAAGAAGGAAGGTCTTTCTTGAGTCAGCCTTCATTTTGCATTACTTTTCAGGTGTTAAAGCTCCAAGATGGAAATGAAGCTTGCCATGGATTTCTAGAGGAGATTTTCCAAGTGTCCGTCAAAACCAGGTCAGCCCCAAGATGATGGACAGCAGCAACAGAAGAAGGACGTTAAGTGTTCATCTTTGGCCAAAAGTTGGTACCAACCATGTGTTTAAGAGATGGGCATCTGGGAAAGAGCATGGCTTCTAAAGGTGACATTCTGGAATAGGAATTGTAAGGTGAATATCCCAAAGGGGCTTTTTCAGGAGGCAACTGGACTGCCTTGTTTTTTTTTACTTTGAAGATGTTTCAATTCTCATCCAAGAAGCTTCTTCAGCTCTGACTGGATGGTGGGGAAGGGAAGGACTGATATTCCTTGCACAGTGGTGGGATTCTCCAGAACCGGTCAGAAGCTGCTGAATGCCACCTCTGTCCTTGCAGACAGCTGGTCATTTGCATCCTTTTAGAGCAGTGTTTCTCAAACTTGGCGACTTTAAGTCCTGTGGACTTCAACTCCCAGAATTCCCCAGCCAGCTATGCTGGCTGGGGGATTCTGGGAGTTGAAGTCCACAGGACTTAAAGTCGCCAAGTTTGAGAAACACTGTTTTAGAGGGTCATTGAGGCTACTTGGAGGTTTACCTGTGTCCTTAGGGTCACCTGAGTGGTGCAAATGGGCATGGAGCCTTCTTGGAACTGCTGAAAGGAGCTGTGTTGTGGAGCTGTGTGTTTCTGCAGGATGTTTTTCTCTGACCTGTGTCCCTTCACGGATGAAGACTGGTGCACCCTGAGGACACAGAAAAACCTACAAGTGGCCTCAATGATCCTCTAAAAGAATGTAAATGACCAGGTGTCTAAAAGGAGTATAAATCCTTCCACTCCCCATCAGAGCTGAAGAGGTTTCTTGGATGAGAAGCGAAACGTCTTCAAAGAAAACTAGAAGGTCCCAGTTGCCTCCTGAAAAAGCTCCTTTGAGGCAGCCATGACCTGGAGGACTGAGGATGTTTGCATGGTTGTCTATACATCATTCCTACTTTGATTACAAGATGGATCCCATTGGATGAGACCTAAGGCCTCCCTATAACAAAGAGGATGAGGGGACTGGAGGCTGAAACATATGAAGGACGGTTGCAGGAACTGGGTAGGTCTAGTTTGATAAAAAGAAGGACCAGGGGAGACATGATAGCATCTTCCAGTATTTGAGGGGCTGCCACAAAGAGGAAGGCGTCCATCTATTCTCTAAGGCACCTGACAGTAGAACAAGAAGCAATGGGTGGAAACTAATTAAGGAGAGAAGCATCTTAGAACTAAGGAGACATTTCCTGACAGTGAGGACAATTAATCAATACAACTTTCCTCCAGAAGTTGTGGATGTTTCTATCACTGGAAGTTTTTAAGGATAGCCACCTATCTGAAATGGTATAAGGTCTCCTGCTTGAGCAGGGGGCTGGACTAGAAGACCTCCAAGGTCCCTTCTAGACCTAGAAGGGAGTGGGATTTTCAAGGAGGAGGGCTGTGAGCTTGGTGGCTTTCTTGCAGACGTTTCATTACCCAAACTAGGTAACGTCATCAGGGCTAGAAGGGAGGAGGATGAGACTGTGGTGTCCTTGGCTCAGCTTGGTTGCTTTCTTGCAGATGTTTTATTACCCAGCTAGGTAATATCATCAGTGAGGGGAGTGAAGTTTACAACTTCTAGCAGTGTTGATGTTACCTCCTCCTGCCTCCTCCTAATTTCTCCACAAAAACAACCCTGTGAGGTGGGTTGAGCTTAAAGAGAGAGAGTGACAGGCCCAAAGTCACCCAGCAGGATTTAGTACTTAAAGTGGGACTAGAATTCACTGTCTCCTAGTGATTGGCCGAGAGTCACCCAGCAGCTTTCATGCCAAAGCAGGGCTAGAATTCACTATCTCCTGGTTTCTCTCCTCCTGGTGCCACTTAAGCACTAGACCAAACTGGTTCCATGAATGAATGAGTGAATGAATGAACAAATGAATGAATGAATGAATGAATAAGTGAATGAGTAAATGAATGAACAAATGAGTGAATGAATGAATGAATGAATGAATGAATGAGTGAATGAGTGAATGAATAAATGAATGAATGAATGAGTGAGTGAATGAATGAATGAATGAATGAGTGAATGAATGAATGAGTGAGTGAATGAGTGAATGAATTATTGAATGAATGAATGAATGAATGAATGAATGAATGAATGAATGAATGAGGATGCTCCTCTCACATTCATGCTTTCCAGAATCCTGTTAGGAACCAACATGATTTACAAACAAAATAGATTATATTTAGAAATGATCTTATAAAATAGCAAGAGGAATCCTCTGTGAAGAGGGAACTATAAGCTAGAAGCTATCACTTCCTCCTACACTACCAGTGACAATGGTGTTCAGTGGGGGAGAGCAGCATTCATGTTTTAGGATCTGACTCAACTGCTACTATCCGTACAAGGTTCAAAATATCTAGAGTAAAGAGCTAAGGTTGCATGCAATCGCTTACGTGCTCCAGGCTGTGGGCTCTGATTAAAAATGTGGAACCACTTGAAGTTCACGAGCTACCTCGAAGGGCCTAGCAAAATGTCTGTGGAGATCCTCCGTCATCCCGGTCACGGTTGTCCCAAAGGTGCTTTTTTTTCAAGAGGCAACTGGACTTTCTGGTTTTTTCTTTTGAAGACGTTTTGCTTCTCATCCCAGAAGCTTCTTCAGCTCTGGCTGGATGGTGGGGAAGGGAAGGATTGATGTTCCTTGCAGACAAAGCTGGTCATTTGCATCCTTTGAGAGGGTCCTTGAGGCCACTTGGAGGTTTGTCTCTGTCCTCAGGGTCCCCTGAGTGGTGCAAAGGGGTGTGGAGCCTTCTTGGCTGCAGGGTGCTTTCTGCCCTGTCTCCCTTCACTGTTGAAGACAGTGACGGCTGTTGGGGATTTCAGATGCAGACAACGCAGACCAGGGGTGGGTTCCTGGAGACACGGCCCGTTACGGGTGAGCCAGTGGCAGCTGGGAGCAGCGGCCATCGTACCGGAATGGTGGCTCATTGGGTCACTCGCCCGCCCGTGTTCCTTACCACTTTTTGAGGGAAATGGGCCAATTGCTCATGCTTGCACAGCGTACGGTGCTTGCGCGACCTCCGCCGATCAGCCGAGGGCGGTGACGTGCACATCTGTGCGCAGCACACGTGCCCGAGGTGGACACCCAGCCCTGTCGCAGCGTACTGGTTGCGACGGGATCCAGAGTCCCCCACGGAGACAGACACATCCCCAACAGCCTGCACCCGTCTTCAACAGTGAAGGGAAACAGGGCAGAAAAACCTCACAACACAAACCTTTCAGCAGCTCCAAGAAGGCTCCACACCCATCTGCACCACCTGGTAATGATGTAGCACAGTGGTGGGTTGCTAACTGGTTTACTACCAGTTAGCTCATGCTCACACTCACGTGCATGCACAATGCTTTTGCACATGAGCAAAAGAGTCAGGGCAGGTGGGCAGAGCCTCCCACCGCCACCAGTACCGGTTTGGCCAAACCTTGCTTAGTAGTAGTAACTATGAGAGGGATCTTGGAGTCCTAGTGGACAACCACTTAAATAGGAGCCAGCAGTGTGCAGCAGCTGCCAAAAAAGCCAACACAATTCTAGGCTACATAAACAGAGTGATAGAATCAAGATCACATGAAGTGTTAATACCACTTTATAATGCCTTCGTAAGGCCACACTTGGAATACTGCATTCAGTTCTGGTCGCCACGATGTAGAAAAGAAGTGGAGACTCTAGAAAAAGTGCAGAGAAGAGCAACAAAGAGGATGAGGGGACTGGAGACTAAAACATACAAAGAACAGTTGCAGGAACTGGGTATGTTTAGCTTAAGAGAAAGAAGGACTAGGGGAGACATGATAGCAGTGTTCCAATATCTCAGGGGTTGCCACAAAGAAGAGGGAGTCAAACTATTCTCCAAGGCACCTGTGGACAGAACAAGAAGCAATGGGTGGAAACTAATCAAGGAGAGAAGCAACTTAGAACTGAGGAGAAATTTCCTGACAGTTAGAACAATTAATCAGTGGAACAGAAGTTGCCTCCAGAAGTTGTGAATGCCCCAACACTGGAAGTCTTTAAGAAGATGTTGGACAACCATTTGTCTGGAATGGTATAGGGTTTCCTGCTTAGGCAGGGGGGTGGACTAGAAGACCTCCAAGGTCCCTTCCAACTCTGCTATTGTATTGTATTGTATTATTGTAACCGCTTAGAGAGGGCTGGAAAGCACCATGAAGTGGTATATAAGTCTAAGTGCTATTGCTAAGTGGGGAGGAAGGGAGGGAGGGAGGGCCGTGGTGGTGCAGTGGTTAGAATGCAGTATTGCAGGCTGACTCTGCCCACTGCCAGCAGTTCAATTCTCACTGGCTCCAGGTTGACTCAGCCCTTCCGTCCTTCCGAGGTGGGTAAAAGGAGGACCCAGATAGTTGAGGGAAAGAGGCTGACTCTGTAAACCGCTTAGAGAGGGCTGTAAAAGCACGAGGCCACTGATGGCGAAACCTTTCAGCACCAAGTGTCCAAACCGGAATGTGCGCATGTGCATGCCGGAGTCCCAGAAACCTTAAGACAGCTGGCCACTGTGTATGCGCATATGCGCCAGCCAGCTAGTCTTCAGGTTTCTGGGGCTCCAGCACATGTGAAGATCGGTTGGCATGGGTGCTGGAAACCAGAAGATCAGCTGGCAACAGCGCGCATGCCCACAATGAGGGCTATGGGTGCCACTTCTAGTAGGTGTGCCATAGGTTTGCCATCACGACACTAGGACGTGGTGTCTAAGTGCTATTGCTAAATGGGAAGGAAGGAAGGAAGGAAGGAAGGAAGGAAGGAAGGAAGGAAGGAAGGAAGGAAGGAAGGAAGGAAGGAAAAAAGCATAGTGGCACAGTGGTTAGAGTGCAGTATCACAGTATCTGCTGAATTCCAGCAGTTCGATCCTGACTGGCTGAAGTTTGACTCTGCCTTCCATCCTTTCGAGGGGGGTCAAATGAGGACCCAGATTGTCGGGAGAGGGGGGCAATAGGCTGACTCTGTCTGAAACTGCTTGGACAGGGCTGTAGAATAATACAATAATACAATAATACAATAGTAGAGTTGGAAGGGACCTTGGAGGTCTTCTAGTCCAACCCCCTGCCTAGGCAGAAAACCCTATACCGTTTCAGACAAATGGCTATCCAACATCTTCTTAAAGACTTCCAGTGTTGGGGCATTCACAACTTCTGGAGGCAAGCTGTTCCACTGATTAATTGTTCTGACTGTCAGGAAATTTCTCCTCAGTTCTAAGCTGCTTCTCTCCTTGATTAGTTTCCACCCATTGCTTCTTGTTCTACCCTTAGGTGCCTTGGAGAACAGCTTGACTCCCTCTTCTTTGTGGCAACCTCTGAGATATTGGAATTCTGCTATCATGTCTCCCCTAGTCCTTCTTTCTCTTAAGCTAAACATACCCAGTTCCTGCAATACCCAGAAGCATGGTAAAGCAGTATATAATATCTAAGGGCTATTGCGACTGCTATGCCTATTTCCTGCTTGAGCAGGGGGTTGGATTAGAAAACCTCCAAGGTCCCTTCCAACTCTGTTATTCTGTTATTCTTTCTGGCAGCCCCTCCTCACACACTGGGACATTGCTATCAGTCACCCCTGTTGACTGGATGTTATTATTCTGGACTCCGCTTCCTTGTAGACGACCTTCGGGACATGTAAGTATCCCATACCTACGTGGGGAAAAAACACCCAGATGAGATGCCCACTGTTACGTTACGTGACGGCAGCAATGGAGGTCCACCTCCCAGATTCCCAGCACTGATTGAGAGCAAAAGGGGACCAGAAAGGAATTCCACAGGCCAACACAACCACCTCACCTCCACCTTCTTCTACAGCTTGGTCCAAGTCAAGGAGCTATTCTCCCTTTTCATATAAAAAAGAGGTAATTCCACATAAAAATATTTTGTGCAATTTCTTCTGGGAGACCAGGTGTGGTCTGAGAACATGGAGCGGTGGACACGCTATATAATAGTCAACATTCTTTTGAATATGTCTGTCAGGTTTCTGAAAGATGCCCTAATTAATTCATGAGCCTCGAGCCAAGTTTCAAAAGAAATCCGGTCATTTATTATCAACACCATTTTGGGCAATACCGTATTGCTGTCAATGAGTTGTAGAGTTTTGTGCATGTCCATAGAGACAGACAGGTGTGGATATACCAGGTCTGTGTTCATGAAAAACAAATTAACCACCTTTCTCTCACCCTCCCAGGGACCTAGAACATAGAGAATGGAACTGGCACCCTGGAGGTCTTCTAGTCCAACTCCTTGCTCAAGCAGGAGATCCTTTACCATCCTGGACAAATGGCTGTCGAATCTCAGTGATGGAAGCACCCACAACTTCTGAAGGCAACTTCTGTTCCACCGGTTAATTGTTCTCACTGTCAGGAAATTTCTCCTTAATTCTAGGTTGCTTCTCTCCTTGTTTGGTTTCTATATGTTACTTCTTGTCCTTCCTTCATGTGCTTGGCAGAATAGGTTGTCCCCCATCTTCTTTGTGGCAGCCCCTTAAATATTGGTGTCACTCCTAGCCCTTTTCTTTGTTAGACTAGACCTACCCAGTTCTTGCAACTGTTCGTCGTATGGTTTAGCCTCTCTTGTTATTCTTTCTCTGTGGAATTATGTTTGACTGGGCTTTTGTAATTTCATTTTTCAGAGTTTCCCAAGCATCTTAAGAATCCTAGAGCCGATCGGTTCTTTCTATCCATGTTACCCGATTGCTGGTAAGTTTGCTATCACTCCACGTTGTTCAGTAGCTCTCTCTAGAACATAGAACAGGGGGCCCCCAAACTTGGCAACTTTAAAACTTGTGGACTTCAACTCCCAGAATTCTCCAGCCAGCTATACTATGCTATGCTGGCTGGAGAATTCTGGGAGTTGAAGTCCACAAGTCTTAAAGTTGCCAGGTTTGAAGATTTCTGACGTATAACATACAATAATAGAGTTGGTAGGGACCTTGGAGGTCTTCTAGTCCAACCCTCCGCTTGAGCAGGAGACCCTATACTATTTCAGGCAAATGGTTGTCCAGTCTCTTCTTAAAAACTCCAGTAATGGAGCACCCACAACTTCTGGGCAACTGGTTAATTGTCCTCATTGTCAGGAAGTTTCTCCTTAATTCCAGGTTGCTTCTCTCCTTGGTTGGTTTCCACCCGTTGCTTCTTGTCTTGCCTTTGGATGCCTTGGAAAACAACTTGACCCCTTTCTCCTCTCTGTGGCAGCCCCTCCAATATTGGAAGACTGCTCTCCTGTCTCCCCCGGTCCTTCTCTTCCCTAGACTGGCCATGCCCGGTTCCTGCAACTCTTCTTCCTGGTGTTCTCTGGTTTTTTCATCTCCCCCTTTAAATTCCGAAGAACGAAACAGAGGAGGAGGAGGAGGAGGAGGAGGACCAGCTGCTGTCAAGAAAGCTGATCTAACAGTCCACAAGCCACGTTCGCATCTTCGGCAGATGGTAACAGGGATGGCTGCTTAGCGCTGCATGTTTGACATCTCCTCGAAATAGCAAGCCATGATAAAGTGGTAGGCCTGTAGCCACTATCATCTGTTCCGGTGCCTTGGCTGAAAGTGGAAGTCACATGCTCGCTTTCGCACCTCCCCGATGCGAGAACGCTCTTGGGGGTGAGTCACGGTGCATCTGCTTCCCTCTTCCTTTCCCTCTCCCCCCACCCCCCTGGCCCCCACCCCGATTCCCCTTCAGCCCGTAGTAGTGGTTGCCTTGTGCCGCTGCTGCGCTCTTGTCACCAGCTTGTGTGACAGGTGAAGTGACACACAGTCGGCAGAGTTGCAAAGCAGGTTGCTCGGGGCTCTTCCCACATGGGGAGGTGAGGTTGCTCCAGCAGAAGGGGAGGAAAGAGCACACTCCAACATCTGTTCGCTTCGCCACTGTTGTTTTTGTTCAGAGCAGAACAACGGAAAGGGTGAAGGGGAGAGAAGAGAAGAGGGACGGAGGACGTGACCCACAGGAGCAGCCAGGAGATCTTCTGAGGACCCCACCTCTGCACCTCCCATTCATTCCAGCTAGGTCATTCTTGCCTTTAATGGTCAGGCAAACCAGATGTGGTCACCACCCCAGCGACTTCAAGAAGGTAGATCAGGTTAGGTATATCTGGTTGACATCTAAGCACCTTCTGTATCAACTAATGGACATGCAGACACAACACAACCTTTCCAGGATTATATTTATGATCCTTAAGGGGTTTTATTTCTCACCAGTTAACTTTTTTCTTCAAGGCGGTTCTGGAAAAACTCCATGTAGCACAAAGGTCAGGTCTACCACCATTCCGTTACCTGAAGGGGTTCGTCTGTAGCCACGCAAAGTGTGAATCCTCCTGGATAGAAGATTCCTTCGATTTTCCTTCCCAGATTCTGAGGTTCTTGAGTCTCCATATCGTCCTATAATGCCTTGGTAAGGCCTCACTTGGAATATGGCATCCAGTTTTGGTTGCCACGATGTAAAAAAGATGTTGAGACTCTAGAAGGAATGCAGAGAAGATCAACAAAGAGGATGAGGGGAGTGGAGAATAACACTTATGAAGAACGGTTGCAGGAATTGGGTAGGTGTCAGGGTTCCAAATAGCATCCAAAAGTAAATCTGAGTCCGAGGCAAAGGATTGCTCAGAGTTCCAATTTATGAAGAGAGCCATGTTGGCACATCTGGGAAAATCTGAATCTGAAAGCTTCTCAGTTTTCCCCACCCAGTCGAAAGTTCAAGATTTTGCCCCCAAACCCACAAGTCCATCCCATGGTCCAATCTCCCACTGCCATGCTGGCAGCTTCCACCCATCCAGTTCCGGTCAGGTGCAGAGATGCAAAGACAAAGGATGACCTTGGCTTTCTAGAAGAATTTTGTTATGGCTACATATCATCTAACTCCGTACAATCCCCCCTCCCATTTTCCCACCATAGAAAATGCATAGTAGAATAATAGAAAGTGTGGCAGACCAAAGAGGGGGTCATACTATTTTCCAAAGCACCTGAAGGCAGGACAAGAAGCAACGGGTGGAAGCTAATTAAGGAGAGAAGCAACTTAGAAGTAAGAAGAATTAGACAGAACAATTAATCAGTGGAACGACTTGCCTCTAGACATTGTGAAGGCTCCATCATTGGAGGTTTTTAAGAAGAGACTGGACAGCCATTTGTCTGGAATGGTATAAAGTCTCCTGCTTGAGCAGGGTTGGACTAGAAGACCTCCAATGTCCCTTTCAACTTTGCTATTCTGTTATACAGCTAAACACAAATCATTCTGAAGCACATAGGTAGACCATAACCTACTACTAGATAAAGTAGAAGAATGTGGGTTAGACAGCATCACCACCAGATGGATTGGTAACTGGCTGACCAACCGCACTCAACGTGTAGTTCTCAATGGAACTGCATCTACATGGAGGGAAGTATGCAGTGGAGTACCCCAAGGCTCTGTTTTAGGCCCAGTACTCTTCAACATCTTCATCAATGATTTGGATGAGGGAATAAATGGGGAACTCATCAAATTTGCAGATGATACCAAGCTGGCAGGAATAGCCAACACTCCAGAAGATAGGCTTAAGATACAGAAGGATCTTGACAAACTTGAACATTGGGCACTATCTAATAAAATGAAATTCAATGGTGAAAAGAGTAAGGTTCTACATTTAGGCAACAAAAACGGAATGCACAGGTACAGTATAGGTGATACCTTACTCAGTAGTAGTAACTGTGAAAGGGATCTTGGAGTCCTAGTGGACAACCATTTAAATAGGAGCCAGCCGTGTGCAGCAGCTGCCAAAAAAGCCAACACAGTTCTAGGCTGCATCAACAGAGGGATAGAATCAAGATCACGTGAAGTGTTAATACCACTTTATAATGCCTTGGTAAGGCCACACTTGGAATACTGCATTCTGTTCTGGTCGCCACGATGTAAAAAAGATGTGGAGACTCTAGAAAGAGTGCAGAGAAGAGCAACAAAGATGATTAGGGGACTGGAGACTAAAACATATGAAGAACGGTTGCAGGAACTGGGTATGTTTAGCTTAAGAGAAAGAAGGACTAGGGGAGACATGATAGCATTATTCCAATATCTCAGAGGTTGCCACAAAGAAGAGGGAGTCAAACTATTCTCCAAAGCACCTGAGGGTAGAACAAGAAGCAATGGGTGGAAACTAATCAAGGAGAGAAGCAACTTAGAACTGAGGAGAAATTTCCTGACAGTGAGAACAATTAATCAGTGGAACAGCTTGCCTCCAGAAGTTGTGAATGCCCCAACACTGGAAGTCTTTAAGAAGATGTTGGATAGCTATTTGTCTGAAACGGTATAGGGTTTCCTGCCTAGGCAGGGGGTTGGACTAGAAGACCTCCAAGGTCCCTTCCAACTCTACTATTGTATTGTATTGTATATAATATGCATTCTTTTTTCTCTTTGCCTCCCAATTCATGACATCGTCCCAAAAGGTCTTCCTCATCTGATATCTCTTAAGGAAGAAAGAAGACTCATGAATGGCATGACTTCATGTCCAGGAACAATTTGTTGAATGTCCGTCTTCTCTCATTCTGTTTTATGTGTTATCATGAATAATAGCTGGCTTCCTAGCAAATGGACTATCAATCATTCATCCCAATTCATTTTCAAGTTGGAGTGTTTCCCCCAATCAGCGTCAAGTTTGGGAAGGCTGCCAAATTTGATTTGGGTGATCTTTACTCAGGGCTGACCTCTTGGAAGGATGCTCACACGTTCCGATAGAGGAGAATATTTGTTAAACTGTGGGGTCTTTGATGTTCTCTTAGTAGTTTTCTTGCAGGTGTTTCATGACCCAACTAGGTAATATCAGTATTAGGTTAGCTTAGTACTGATGATGGTGCTCAGTTGGGTCATGAAACGTCTGCAAGAAAACCACGAAGTTCAGAAAACTCAAAGGACCTCACAACTCTCCTCCTGTTTCTCCTGTTCTTCCTCCCCCTTCCTCCTTTCCACAAGGACCCTACAGTCCTTTCCTCCTCCCTTCCTCCTCCTTCTCTCCTTCTTCTTCCTCTTTCCCCTCTTCCTCCTCTTCCACAAAAGCCCCACTCATGCACTGATCATGTTACTTAGTTGGGTCAGGAAACATCTGCAAGAAAACAACCAAGCTTAGAAAGCATCAAGGACCCCTTACATTATTCTCCTCCTCCTCCTCCTCTCCTTCTTCTTCCTCTTTCCCTTCTTCCACCTCCACAAACCCCACTCTCTTCTTGCACTGATGATGCTACCTATTTGGGTCGTGAAATGTCTGCAAGAAACCACCCAGCTGAGTGAGCACCAGGGACTCCTTCCTCACGTGTCCTTCAAGTCAAAGCACATTTGAGAACATCGCAAGAGAGTCTGGCCAATGCCTGATGCAAGTGGTCAGAATGATCTGATGGACATGGTTTTACCTGGACATTCAAAAACTCCTGAATAAACTTAGCAATTACAGTAAGGAAAGTCTTCTTACGGAACAGCAATTGCTCAAAAACAGGATGTTGAAACTTAGAAGAAATGGTCGGTACTTAACGATAAAGAGAAGGAAATTACTATAATGTGCTTCAATTATCAGTATCAGAATTTGTACTTTCAGGTTTTTGGGGGCAATTTGGGATTAGCATCTCAACGGAACTTATTTCTTTAAGAAGGTAAAAGGCAACAAACAGAACAATTATAGAGAGCTTCAAAGGACATTTCCTAATGAAGGGTATAGAGCATTAGTCACGTATTGTTTCATAAGCTGATAATGGTAGGAAAAATCCTAATTTTGCGTATACACTAAGGGACGCCGGGTTGCTAATGTGGTCGGGGAAATGGTTCCCAAAGGCTCCTTGCAAAATTGTGGACAGTTAAATGAAAATATTGATCTGGGGCCTGGTGCTGTGGAATTCCTTGCTCAATATCGTTAGGAAGACTCAGCAGAAATAAAACTTTAGAAAGAGTGCAGAGAAGAGCAACAAAAATGATTAGGGGACTGGAGGCTAAAACATCCGAATAACAGTTGCAGGAATTGGGGAGGTCTGGTTTAATGAAAAGGAGGACTGGTGGTGGTGGGGACATGATGTAGGTAATCCTCGACTTACGACTACAATTGAGCCCAAAATATCTGTCGCTAAGTGAGACATTTGTCAAGTGAGGTGGGCTCCATTTTACGATCTTTCTGGCCACAGTTGTTAAGTGAATAACTGCAGTTGAATTTAGTGTGCCTAAATCAGGGGTGTCCAAACTTGGGAACTTTAAGACTTGTGGACTTCAACTCTCAGAATTCCCCAGCCAGCATGGCTGGCTGGGGAATTCTGGGAGTTGAAGTCCACAAGTCTTAAAGTTCCCAAGTTTGGACACCCCTGGCCTAAATAAATGAAAGGAAGGCAGAGAGAAGATAGCAGCTGCCCAATATCTTTTTTTTAAAGATTTTTTTTTTCCCTACTCATTCACAGATACATTTCACAAATATGCATTGCTCATAAATATTATTAGTGTTATACATTATCCTTTATCCTTTATAATTCAATTCTTCCCCTAAAGATATAATCTTCAAGATTGCCGCCATCCCTTACATCCATCTTATATTACAACAATCCTACTTTTTCCCTGTCTTTCTCCTATCCTCCCTTCCTCTCTACTTTCTTCTTACCTCCTCTCCTTTCCCTTTTCTTCTTCCCCTTCCTCTCCCCTGCTCCTCCCTTCTTCGTTCCCTTCCTACCCTCTCCAAGGGTCCTTGAGGCCACTTGGAACTTTACCTGTGTCCTCAAGGTCACCTGAGTGATGCAAATGGTTCCTGTAGGCTTCATTTTTTCCCTCTGGAAATACATTCCTACTCCCACACCATTCCAAGGGTCTTCATCCCAAATTGTGTAGCTAAAAGTCTGTAGAGATCCTCAGTCATCCAGGTCGTGGTTGTCCCAAAGATGCTTTTTTCAGGAGGCAGCTGGACTTTCTGGTTTTTTCTTTTGAAGACGTTTTGCTTCTCATCCAAGAAGCTTCTTCAGCTCTGGCCGGATGGTGGGGAAGGGAAGGATTGATAGTCCTTGCAGACAAAGCTGGTCATTTGCATCCTTTGAGAGGGTCCTTGAGGCCACTTGGAGGTTTTTCTGTGTTCTCGAGGGTCAGCTGAGTAGTGCGAATGGGTGTGACTACAACACAGTCCTTTCAGCAGTTCCAAGAAGGCTCCACCCCCATTTCCCCCACTCAGGTGACCCCGAGGACACAGACAAACCTCCAAGTGGCCTCAAAAGACCCTCCAAAAGGATGCAAATGACCAGCTGCCTGCAAGGAGTATCAATCCTTCCCTCCCCCCCTATCCTCTTAGAGCTGAAGAAGCTTCTTGGATGAGAAATGAAACTTCTTCAAAAGAAAAAAACAGAAAGTCCAGTTGCCTCTTGAAAAAGCACCTTTGGGACAATCATGACCTGGATGATTGAGAATCTTTACAGACATTTAACTCTCCTTGTCCTGCTTAGGCTTAGATTTCCAGGGACTTCTGTAGAAAGATGATTTTCAAACAACGGAGACCCCGAGAAGGCCAGGAATCCTCTCTTTCTCTCCCCCTCGTTTCTCCACGACTGAGCTCTCTAAATGGCCCCTGTGAAATACGGACAATCCTGGAGCACCCACTGCACGAATTCCCCTGTCTCTCCTTAATTGGAGCCTTCGTCTCCCTCCTGATCTAATAATAATTCAATCGGTACCACTAGGCAGTTTTCGAACAGTTAACTACCCATGCCTGGCACAGCCCATTAGCCACACAAATTCTGCCATTAGTTCCATCCAGGAGCGATTTTCAGCATTGCTGGGAAGGGAGAAGGCTGGGCGAGATTCTCCATCAGGGTCATTGGAACCCTGCCCCCCAAATCTTCACCCTTTTTTCACCCCCGTTCCTCCCATAGGGACCGAAAGCTCTTCTTCGTGATTCGCTCAGGGGATTGAATCAGAATAGAGCTGGAAGGGACATTGGAGGTCTTCTAGTCCAACCCACTGCTCAAGCAGGAGGCCATATGCCATTTCAAACAAGTGGCTGTCCAGTCTCTTCTTGAAAACCTCCAGTGATGAAGGACACACAACTTCTGGTGGCAAGCTGTTCCACTGGTTAATTGTCCTCCCCGACAGGAAGTTTCTCCTTAATTCTAGGTTGCTTCTCTCCTTGATTAGTTTCCACCCATCGCTTCTTGTCCTTCCCTCAGGTGCTTTGGAAAATAGTTTGACTCTCTTTTCTTTGTGGCAGCCTCTCAAATAGCAAACTGCTATCGTGTCATTTTAGACCTTCTGGTCAGAATATAGAATATATAATAACAGAGTTGGAAAGGATCTAGGAGGTCTTCTAGTCCATCCCCCTGCTCAAGCAGGAAACCTGATACCATTTAGACAAATGGTTGTCCACTGTCTTCTTAAAAATCCCCAGTGATGAAGCACCCATAACTTCTGGTGGCAAGCTGCTCCACTGGTTAATTGTTCTCACTGTCAAGAACTTTCTCCTTAATTCTAGGTTGCTTCTCTCCTTGATTAGTTTCCATCTGTTGCTTCTTGTTCTGCCCTCAGGTGCTTTGGAGAATAGCTTGGCTCCTTCTTCTCTGTGGCAACCCCTCCGATATTGGAAGACTGCAATCATGTCACCCCTGGTCCTTCTCTTCACTGGACTAGATATACCCAGTTCCTGCAGGCGTTCTTCACTAAGAGTGTCAGGCTTCCAAATAGCATCCAAAAGTAAATCAGAGTCCGAGACAAAATATTGCTGAAGGTTCCAATTGATTAAGAGAGCCATGTTGGCACATCTGGGAAAACCCGAATCTAAAAGCTTCCCAGTTTTCCCCACGCAGTTGAAAGTTCAAGATCTTGCCCCCAACACCCACAGGTCCATCCCATGGTCCAGTCTCCCACTGCCATGCTGGTAATTCCCCCATCCAGTTCCTGTCAGGTACAGAGGTGGAAAGACAAAAGATGACCTTGGCTTTCTAGAAAGAATGCTGTTATGGCTACATATCATCTAACTCCGTACAATTCCCTCTCCCATTTTCCCACCATAGAAAATGCATAGCAGAATAATAGAAAGCGTGGCAGGCCAAAGACCCAAAAGAAAAGAGGGCTGCAGGCCTGACAAAGAGACCAGTCCACGGAAGGACTGCTCAGCTCCAGAAGATTCAAGAAGTCCACCCAGGGCCGTTCCAGCTGATTTAGGCTAGGGTGCTGGAAGGAACTTTCTGGGCACCTCCAGTCTTGGAGGTCTGATGGCCATTTCAAGGCTGCAGGGGGAATGGAATGGAGAAGACTGACAGGAGCAATTGGACCAGCAAGCCAGGTTCTCACCTCCGTCACCTTCACGTCCCCGCCAGAAATTGGAAAACCAGGATGCACATCTCACTCAGCCGGGGTTTGGAATCAAAAGGACTGCGAGGGAGCAGAAATAATCAGGCCACCGGTAACGAGAGACGGAGGCTGGACCCGCTAGAGGAGGAGAGACAGACAGGAGGCAAATTAAAGTTTTAAAGCCTCTTCGGAAAAGCACGGATTCCCTGGAGGCCCAGAAGACGTTTCATTTCCTTCAGCCAAACAAGGTTGGAACCGTTCCAGGAATGAGATTTGGGACAAGACGTACAGGGAGTCCTCGACTTACAACCGTTCATTTAGTGACCGCCCGAAGTTGCAACCACACTGAAAAACGTGACATATGACTATTTTTCACACTTGGAAGTCTTGCAGCTTTCCCATGGTCCTGTGAACAAAATTCAGACAGTTGGAAACTGACTTGTATTTATGACGGTTGCAGCCTCCCTGGGTTTGCAATGGGGAAGCCAGATTCACTTAACAACCGTGTTGCTAACTTAACAACTTAAACTTAACAATTTTTTAAACTTTTTAAAAATTTTTAAACTTTTAAACTTGTAATCTCCATGGGGTATCTAATTTTAACTTATTTTAATATTTCTATGTTATAATAATGATGTATTGTGTTTTTATGCCTCCTCCGCACAATGTGTAATTTTATATTATGTGTTTTATTTACTGTACGCCGCCCCGAGTCCCTTTGTGGAGAGGGAGCGGCTAACAAATTTAATAAAATAAATAAATAAATAAATAAACTGCAGTGATTCACTTAACAGCGGTGGCAAGGAAGGTTGTAAAATACTACTCAATGATTATTATCATCAACAACTACCAGCACTAATGATGTAACCTAGTTGGGTCATGAAAAGTCTGGAAGAAAACAATCAAGCTCGGAGAGTCCTCCTTCTCCTCCTCTTCACAAGCTCCATTTTGTTCTAGTGCTGATGATGTTACGTAGTTGGGCCATTAAAGGTCTGGAAGAAAACCACCAAGCTCAGAAAGCATCAAGGACCCCACAGTTCTTCCTCCCTCTCTTCTTCCTCCCCCTCTCTGCAAATTCTTCTCCCTTCTAGCATCTTCTAGTTACCCAGTTTAGGTTATGAAACGTCTGTAAGAAAACCACCAATTTTAATGTTAATATGATGTCATTACTAAAAGATATCAAGAAGAAAAATGGAGAGTTTTATAAGGTTTAAATGCTCAATATATTATAATACTAAACTTAGGGAAATAATGTTAATACTGTATGAATGTGAAAGATGTACCGTAGTAAATGAGGAATGATGTTGCACAGAGATGTTTGTACCCAGACGACACACAGTGTACGGAAAGATGGAATGTTTATTTTTGTAATTGAAAAATAATAAAACTCTTTATAAAAGAAAAAGAAAAGAAAACCACCAAGCTCAGAGAGCACCAAGGACCCCACAGTTCAACCCTGAGCTATCAATTAAAGTAAAGTTCCACATTTAGGCAACAAAAACGGAATGCACAGGTACAGTATAGGTGGTACCTTGCTCAGTAGTAGTAACTGTGAAAGGGATCTTGGAGTCCTAGCGGACAACCATTTAAATAGGAGCCAGCAGTATGCAGCAGCTGCCAAAAAAGCCAACACAGTTCTAGGCTGCATCAACAGAGGGATAAAATCAAGATCACGGGAAGTGTTAATACCACTTTATAATGCCTTGGTAAGGCCAAACTTGGAATAGTGCATTCAGTTTTGGTCGCCACGATGTAGAAAAGACGTGGAGACTCTAGAAAGTGCAGAGAAGAGCAACAAAGAGGATTAAGGGACTGGAGACTAAAACATATGAAGAACGGCTGCAGGAACTGGGTATGTTTAGCTTAAGAGAAAGAAGGACTAGGGGAGACATGATAGCAGTCTTCCAATATCTCAGGGGTTGCCACAAAGAAGAGGGAGTCAAGCTATTCTCCACGGCACCTGAGGGTAGAACAAGAAGCAATGGGTGGAAACTAATCAAGGAGAGAAGCAACTTAGAACCAAGGAGAAATTTCCTGACAGTGAGAACAATTAATCAGTGGAACAGCTTGCCTCCAAAAGTTGTAATTGCTCCAACACTGGATGTTTTAAAGACGATGTTGGATAAACACTTGTCTGAAATGGTGTAGGGTTTCCTGCCTAAGCAGGGGATTGGACTAGAAGACCTCCAAGGTCCCTTCCAACTCTGCTATTCTATTCTATTCTATTCTATTCTATTCTATTCTATTCTGAACAATATTCTCTTCTCCGAGTCAAAGCTTTGTCCAGCCAGCAGGCCCTGGGGGTCCACGAGAGACCCCTTTTCCAGCGTTGCAGAGAAAATAGGGTTTCCTTCATACCTCGAGGAGGTTAGAGCTGCTGGTCCCATCCACGTTTTTCCAGGGAAAATGATTTAGGGCAAAGCCCTTTGTTGCCATAAATTAAAAACAGGATCCCAAAATTACATGACATTTAAAATTATTTCAAAATGCACTTAAAACTCGAGCCACTCTGAAGATCTGCTTACTCAAAATGAGAACGTGAAGGCTGGTGTAAATCCAATCCATTTCGATTCCTTCGTTTGCTACGCCAAGGTCTCCTTCCGTGGTGTTATTTGGCGTTTTTAAAAAATTAAACTCCTGCCCATAAATTCCCTCGTCAACTTAAAGGCAGACGGTTTTCACTTATTTCCGAATGCCTAAGTGTTATGGCCTCAACATTGCTTCTTTCTTTCTTTCTTTCTTTTCGACACAAAAAGGCCTCTGTAGACAAATGGGATTTTCTGGTCTACATCGCGACAGTTCCTGAAACAAACAAGGGCCACGCACGGTGACATGATCCTTCCTTTGGCTGTTAAAAGGAAGGAAAGAGACAATGTTGTATGCATCGTACTTTAGGAAAAGGTGCGCATTTGCGGAAGCATCCATGTATCCAAATGCATAATTTTGCAGGAAGGTAGCCGCCAAAAATCCAACTGCAGATTTGTGAAGAAGAGAAGAGAAGAGAAGACAATACAATACAATACAATACAATACGGAATGAAAATAATAGAATAGGAATAGGAATACAATACAATACAATACAATACAATACAATACAATACGGAATGAAAATAATAGAATAGAATAGGAATACAATACAACGCAATACAATACAATACAATACAATACGGAATGAATAGAATAGGAATAGGAATGGAATAGAATAGAGTACAAGAGAATACAATACAATACAATACAATATGGAATGAAAATAACTAGAATAGAATAGAATGGAATAGAATAAGAATAGGAATACAATACAGTACAGTACAATAAAATACAATACGGAATGAAAATAATAGAATAGAATAGGAATACTGTAGGAATACAATACATTGCAATACAATACGGAATGAAAATAATAGAATAGGAATAGGAATAGGAATAGGAATACAATACAATATGGAATGAAAATAATAGAATAGGAATAGGAATAGGAATACAATACAATACAATACGGAATGAAAATAATAGAATAGAATAGGAATAGGAATATTGTAGGAATACAATACATTACAATACAATACAATACAGAATGAATAGAATAGGAATAGAATAGAATAGAATAGAATACAAGAGAATAGAATACAAGAGAATGGAATACAAGAGAAGAGAATACAAGAGAAGAGAATACAATACAATGCAATACAATACGGAATGAAAATAATAGAATAGGAATAGGAATAAGAATAGAATAGAATAGAATAAAATACAATACAATGCAATGCAATGCAATACAGAATGAAAATAGAACAGGAATAGGAATAGAATGCAATACAATACAATATGGAATGAATAGAATAGAATAGAATAGGAGTAGGAATAGGAATAGAATAGAATACAATGCAATATGGAATGAAAATACAGAACAGAATAGAATTGAATATGGAATGAATATAGAATAGGATAGAATAGAATACATAATGAATAGAATAGAATAGGAGTAGGAATAGGAATAGAATACAATACAATACAATATGAAATGAAAATACAGTAGAACAGAACAGAATAGAATTGAATATGGAATGAATATAGAATAGGATAGAATAGAATAGAATAGAATAGAATACAGAATGAATAGAATAGGAGTAGGAATAGGAATACAATACAATACAATACAATATGGAATGAAAATACAGTACAACAGAACAGAATAGAATTGAATATGGAATGAATATAGAATAGGATAGGATAGAATAAATAGAATAGAATATTGGAATGTAGAGTAGAGTAGAGTAGAGTAGAGTAGAGTAGGAGCTGGAAGGGACCTTGGGGATCTTCTAATCTAGTCCAACCCCTGCTTAGGCATCATTTGTGACTTTCCCAACCAGATTCCAACAAGCAAAGTCAACGGGGGAAGCCGGATTCACTTAACAACCGTGTTCCCAACTTAACAACCTGGAAGGGACCTTGGAGGTCTTCTAGTCCAGCCCCCTGCTCAAGCAAGAGAACCTACACTATTTCAGACAAGTGACTGTCTAGACTCTCCTTAAAAACCTCCAGTGCTGAAGCACCCACACATTCTGGAGACAAATCACCCCACTGGTTAATTGTCCTCCCTGTTAGGAAGTTTCTCCTTAATTCCAGGTTGCTTCTCTCCTTGGTTAGTTTCCAACCATTCTTCCTTGTTCTGCCTTCTGCTGCTTTGGAGAACAGGTTGACCTCCCTCTTCTTTGTGGCAGCCCTTCAAATACTGGAAGACCCCCTAATTCTTCTTTTGTTCAGACAACCAAACCCAAATCCTGCAGCCGTTCTTCATATGTTTTAGTCTCCAGGCCTTGGAAGAAGAGGCACGTATGCAAATCGGACCCAACCGAAATTATGTTCAGTCAAATGAGAATTTCAGCAAGGGTGACCACTTTGTGGGCTGCTTCATAATTTGCCATTTCTTGCCCTGCTGAAACACTCTGGAGAACATTTAAAGCTCTTTGCAATCCATTTGCCTCTTCACTACCATGGATAATTCGGTGTCGTTTACACTCTTCAATTTCCTCACCTTTCAGCCTTCATTCCAGAACGCCTGAAGATCTCATTGCTCCATCCCTGAGCAGTTTTGACCATTTCCTTTGACTGTCTTTTTCTGGAGTTTAACCGGGTAACGATCCATAGTAAAAGCCATCTTATTTCCTAAGTTTAACCTTTGATGAGTGACTTTTTTTCCCCAAAAAAGTTTTGGGGCGAACACCTTGAGTATAAAATTTACCTGATCAATGATGGCGACACCTATTGAAACATTTCTTTTTTTTTTTACTAAAAAGTTTTTTTACTAGATTAAATATTAATCATTTTAATTAAACATTAAACATTAAAAACATTGGACATATTGCAATATTTCTCGCATAAACGTTCTGCTGAAACATTTCTGAAGGCTTCCTGAAATATTTCCAGCCTCACAGAATTACTCCTTGATTTACAACCGTGACCATTCAAAATTAGGACAGCACTTACGATCATTTTTCAAGTTTACGACCGTTTTAGCATTCCCCATGGTCACGTGATTAGAATCCAGATCCTTGGCCACTGGTATGGACTTATGACGGTCGCAATGTCCCGGGGATACATGATCCCCTTTTGCGACCTCCTGACAAGCAACTGTGAAACTAGAGTCACTTAACAACCGTGTCACTAACTTAACCACGGTGGTGATTCGCTTAACAACTGTGGCAAGACATGTCGTAAAGCTGAGCAGTTGGTTGAATGAGTGGATGGAGCTTTGTACAGTTTCTGAGATGCTGTTGGGGATTTTGCTATGTAGGGAGCTCTGTGCCTTTTGCTATTCTAATTCTAATGGTGGTGGGTTGATCCTACTATGCCCTAAGGGTCGCGTCCTTCACTTAGATTTCTTACTCCCATCCTTTGGAGCTGAAGGGGTTCTGTTGGTGAATAGGCTGGCCTGGGTTTCTTCATGGGCCCAAAACCTCCACCTCTAAAGACTGCAGGCATCTGATGGGGGCTGCTAAGAAAGACTGCTGAGAAACGATGCTAAACTATATTTGGGTTGCGGAAATACCATCCCAAGAAAACATAAACTAAGATTTGAAAGAGACACCTACAGCAAGAGAAAAAGAAAGGGAGAGAGGACGAGAGGAAATGGAGGGAAGGAAGAAAGAGGTAAGGAGAGGAGGGTGGAAGGGAGAGAAAGAGAAGGAGGGAGGGTGGGAGGGGGGAGAGAGGTAAGGGAAGAAGGAAGAGGAAGGAGAGGAGGAAGGAAGAAAGTAGAGAAGGGAGGGAGGGAGAAAAGAAAGGGAAAAGAAGGTGGTGTACAACAGGAGGAAGGGATGGTAAATAAAGCAACCCAAATTGTATATTATGACCTATTAAATGGAATAACAAATGTATAAGAATGACAAATGTAAAGAAGAAGAATAACTATGTGAATCTATACCTATAATTGTATGTAAGAGAATAAAAAATAAACTTTTCAAAAAAAAGAAAAAAAGACTGGGGGCTGCTTTCTGCCTTTAAGAACATGTTTCTTCATTTCTCCTTTGGGGAAATATAGTGATATTATGCCTCTTTTAATATCCCCCAAAATATTTCATTCTCTAGGATGGGGAAGGGGTCGTCCCAACTCTGTAATTCGGTTTAACGTGTCCAATTCTGATGATCATCCTTTGCAAAGGATTCATGGAGACTCACACAAAGGCAGTGAGGTTGATCAAAGGTCTGGAAACTCAGTCACAGAAGAAAGACTGAAGGCCCAGCTTAGCGGGAGAAGTTCCCGAGAAGAGGCAGAATCACAGCAAAAAGATGTCACACAAAGAACAGAACAGATCAGAATAGAAAATGTAGAGTAGAGTAGAGTAGAGTAGAGTAGAGTAGAGTAGAGTAGAGTAGAATAGAATAGAATAGAATAGAATAGAATAGAGAATGTAGAGTAGGATAGGGTAGGGTAGGGTAGGGTAGGGTGGAGTAGAGTAGAGTAGAATAGAATAGAATAGAATAGAATAGAATAGAATAGAATAGAATAGAATAGAATAGAGAATGTAGAGTAGGATAGGGTAGGGTAGGGTAGGGTAGGGTGGAGTAGAGTAGAGTAGAGTAGAGTAGAGTAGAGTAGAGTAGAATAGAATAGAATAGAATAGAATAGAATAGAATAGAATAGAATAGAATAGAACAACAGTTGGAAAGGGACCTTGGAGGTCTTCTAGTCCAACCCCCTGCTTAGGCAGGAAACCCTACACCACTTCAGACAAATGATTATCCAACATCTTCTTAAGATGTGGCCACTTTAAGACCTGTGGACTTCAGCTCCTAGAATTCCCCAGAAAGAAGATGAGGAGGAGGAGGAGAAGGAGGAGGAGTAGATGGAGAAGGAGAAGAAGAGGAGGAGGAGGAGGAAGTATTGTTGGGAATTCTGGGAGTTGAAGTCTTAAAGTGGCCACCTTTGGAGGCCACCCTGTTTCTTCAGCATGGATTTCTGCCCTAGGCAGATTTCATGACATTATGAGTTTTATGTCATATACACATAGATTTGAATACATTGTTGGCATTTTTGTCCAGGCTCTGGCATGTTGCTAAAAAGCTAAATTTAAGCTCTTGAGATGCAGACTCCCCCATCTTCCGTTCCTCCAGCTTCTTCTGGCAAACACTGAAGGGAAAGCCTTCTTGAATGGCTAAGGTCCCAGGCCTGTAGTTTCCCTCAGCTATTAGTTTGTGGTCAACTCGGATGCTATTACACCCACCATGCAGTCAAGCTTGATCTTCCATTAGCCGGCAAGGGAAATCCGTGCTGCCCAGCCACAAAACCACAGTCGACCCAAGCCTGGCATTCAGATGATGTTGCCATGGGGAAGAAGCCACGATTTTCTGACCGCATTGTTGAGCAAACCTTTCCACAAAGAGCTGAGGGAGGCATCCCTCTTGTGCCCGTGTTTGTTTCACCCAGCTCTTCCTTGGGAGGCGTTCTCACTTCAACACAGACCTGGAGAGCTCTGGCCTCTCCTTCTCCATCTTTCAGCCTTTGGCGTCTCCACGAAAGACATAAAAGCGCAGGAGGAGTCTCCACGGGCAGCTTCCCATAAACCTAGACCAGTGATGGCAAACCTATGGCACGCGTCCCAGAGGTGGCACACAGAGCCCTCTCTGTGGGCACGGACACCATCGCCAACTGGTCTCCACAGGTGCCGGAGCACCAGAAAATGGCCTGAAAACGCAAAAAAAAAAAAAAACCCACCCAAAAAACAGGCTGTTTTCCGGGCTGTTTTCAGGCTGTTTTGGGGCAGTTTTTTGGGCTGTTGTTTGAACCATTTGGCCCAAAATGGCCTGAAAAATTATCCAAAACCATGCCGTTTGTTGGGCCTTTTCAGGCTGTTTTTGACTGCTATTCGGGCCAAAAACAATCTGAAAAATAACCCAAAATGGCCTGGAAATGGCCTGGAAAAAGCCCTGAAAACAGCCTGAAAATGGCCAAAAAAACAGGCAGGTGCGTGCCAACCAGCTCATTTTTGGGTTTTTGGTACTCTGGCACGCACACATACACACACATGCACACGCGTTCCGGTTTGAGCACTCAGTTGTGAAAGGGTTCACTGACCTAGACTTTAAAAACTGCTGGGTTAAGGTCAAGCTATTCTCCAAAGCCCCCGAAGGCCAGACAAGGAAGAATGGGTGGAAACTGACCAAGGAGAGATTCAACCTGGCAATAAGGAGAAATTTCCTGACAGGGAGAACCATCAACCCAGGGAACAGAAGTTGTGGGAGCTTCATCCCTGGAAGCTTTCAAGAAGAGACTGGGCCGCCATCGGTCAGAAATTTTGTAGGATCTCCTGCTTGGCTGGGAGGGTTGGATCAGATGACCTCCACGGTCCCTTCCAACTCTCTTATTCTGTAATCTGACTGGTGAAGCTATGGGTACTCCTCCATCACTGGAGGCCTTTAAGAAAAGTTTGGAGCCCATTTCTCTGGGCTGTTTTTGGGTAGGGGGGGTCCAGCCTTGGGAATTTCAAGACTTGTGGAGTTCAGCTCCCAGAATTCCCCAGCTGGTCTGGTCTACAAGTCTTACAATTCCCAAGGTTGGACACCGCTAGCACAGTGTCATGATCTAATTTTGGAGGGGGAGCCGGACCTCGCGGGAATAACGGAAACCTGGTTGGGCCACGAGGGAGGGTTACCCCTTGTGGAAATGTGCCCACCAGGTTACCAAGCATTTCACCAGCCCCGGGCCCGGGGAAGGGGCGGTGGGGTAGCAGTGATTATCCGGGAGGACTTAGAGCCGAGGGAGTCCACTGTGCCACAGACGTCCGGATGTGAATCCCTTGTTGTGAAATGGGGCCCTGGGAGGCAGTTGGGCCTGCTGATAGTATACCTGGCTCCCCGCCATACATCAGCGACCCTGCCTGAGCTCCTCGAGCTGATCTCATCGGTGGCGGTTGAGACCCCCAAACTTTTAGTGATGGGGGATTTTAACCTGCCGTCGGTGGGAGAAGCATCAGAGGGGGTTCGGGAGTTCATGGCTTCCATGATAGCCATGGACCTGACTCAAATGATTCAGGGCCCGACACACGAGGGAGGTCACACCTTGGACCTTGTTTTTGTCTCTCGCCAGTGGTTGAGTGATCTGGGAGGAGTGAATTTAACCATCACTCCTCTGTCATGGTCAGATCACTCACTCCTCCGTCTTGACTTCCCTGGTGCTACCCCTCGCTGCGGGGAGGCGGAACCGGAAAACACTAGATGGTTCCGCCCCAGGCGCTTGATGGAACCAGACAGGTTCCAGACGGAGCTTGGGCCACCTCCTGCAGCCCTGACCCGCCCTCGGGTAGAGGACCTGGTGGCCGCGTGGAATAATGCGACTACCGGGGCCTTGAACCGGGTGGCGCCTTTGCGGCCTCTCCGGCGGCAACGATCCACCCTGGCTCCTTGGTTTACCGAGGAGCTAAGGGTGATGAAGCGCCGCAAGAGATGCCTAGAGAGTCGTTGGAGATCCTCCCGATCCGAATTTGACCGAGCACAGGTACGAGCCCATTTAAGGACGTACCTAGTGGCATTGAGAACGGCCAAACGTCAATACTGTGCCGCTCTCATTGCATCCGCAGAGAACCGCCCTGCCGCCCTGTTTCAGGTGTCCCGCTCCCTTCTGTTTCAGAGGCCGCGGGAGGCCCCTTTACAGGGTAGGGCAGAGGAGTTTGGGAAATATCTGCAGGATAAAGTCGCTCAAATCCGGAAGGATTGGGTCCCCTTCAGTGGCCCAGTCGAGACGCCAGTGGCGAGTCTTGAGAAACCTTTTTGGGAGGAGTTTGACTTGGTTGTCATCGAGGATTTGGACAGATTGCGTGGACGACTGCGACCTACCACATGTTTGCTGGACCCGTGTCCCTCCTGGCTTGTACTGGCATCCTGGGAGGTTACACGCGACTGGCTCCTGGGCCTAGTGAACGCTTCGTTGGGTGAGGGGTCTCTCCCGGCTGCCTTGAAAGAGGCGGTGGTGAGACCCTTGCTCAAGAAGACTTCCCTGGACCCTACGGAGCTGGCCAATTATCGTCCTGTCTCCAACCTTCCCTTTTTGGCGAAGGTTGTAGAGAGTGTGGTGGCTTCTCAGTTTCCACGACATCTGGAGGAGAATGATTATCTAGACCCGCGCCAGTCCAGCTTTCGCCCTGGGCACAGCACAGAGACGGCCTTGGTCGCGTTGGTAGATGATCTCTGGAGGGCCAGAGATAGGGGCTGTTCCTCTATCCTGGTCCTATTAGACCTCTCGGCGGCTTTTGATACCATCGACCATGGTATCCTGTTCCACCGACTGGAGGGGTTGGGGGTCCGGGGCACCGTTTTGCGGTGGTTCGGCTCCTACCTCTCTGGCCGGATGCAACGTGTGTTGGCAGGGGAGCAGAGGTCGACCCTAAGCCCCCTTACTTGTGGGGTGCCACAGGGGTCGGTCCTCTCGCCACTCCTGTTCAACACATACATGAAGCCGCTGGGTGAGATCATCCGTGGTTTCGGGGTGGGATATCATCTGTACGCTGATGATACTCAGCTGTACATTTCCACCCCGAACCACCCCAACGAGGCCATCGAAGTGATGTCCCGGTGTGTGGAAGCCGTACGGGTCTGGATGGATGACAACCGACTCAGGCTCAACCCTTCCAAGACGGAGTGGCTGTGGGTTCTGGCTCCCCGGTTCAACCAGATAATTCCATCTCTGGCCATTGGGGGCATTCAACTCGCCCCCGTGGAGCGGGCGCGCAATTTGGGCGTCCTCCTGGATGCCAGGCTGTCCATGGATGAACATGTGACAGCCGTGGCCAGGGGGGCGTTCCACCAGGTTCGCCTGGTGCGCCAATTGCGCCCCCTATTGGACCGGGACGCCCTACGCACAGTCACCCATGCGCTGGTGACGTCTCGCCTGGACTACTGTAACGCTCTCTACATGGGGCTTCCCTTGAAATGCACTTGGAGACTGCAGTTGGTCCAGAATGCGGCCGCGCGGGTGATTATGGGGAGTACTAAGTACTCCCATGTGACACCTCTCCTGCGCGAGCTGCACTGGCTTCCTGTGGTCTATCGAGTGCGTTTCAAGGTCTTGATTACGATCTTTAAAGCGCTCCATGGCTCAGGACCTAGTTACCTGCGGGATCGTATTCTGCCCCATACATCCCTACGACCCATCCGCTCGCACAGAGAGGGACTTCTCCAGGTGCCGTCCACCAGACAGTGCCATGGGGCGGCGCCTAGGAGCAGAGCCTTCTCTGTGGCGGGCCCAGCCCTGTGGAATGACCTCCCCCCGGATATTAGGACCACTACTGACCTCCGCTCCTTCCGTGTCAAGCTCAAGACCCACCTTTTCCAAATAGCCGGCCTGGCTCAACCATAACTTCGTAACGCTCCTGATGGGTTTTTTAATTTAGTAATTTTATTTAAGGGGATTTTAAATTGTGTTTTTAATTGTCTTTCACTTATAAGTCAACTCTCCTCCATGCACATATGTATATGTCTCTGTTCTTTTTGTATATATGTTTGTCTTATATGTATTTTTATCCGTTTTGATTGTACGCCGCCCCGAGTCCTTCGGGAGAGGGTTGCGGCTAATCAAATAAAATTTTTATTATTATTATTATTATTATTATTATTATTATTATTATTATTATTACAGGGGACTTCAGTGTATGTCAGGGGTGTCCAAACTTGGGAACTTTAAAACTTGTGGACTTCAACTCCCAGAATTCCCCAGCCAGCCATGCTGGCTGGGGAATTCTGGGAGTTGAAGTCCACAAGTCTTAAAGTTCCCAAGTTTGGATACCCCTGGTGTATGTGGTTATGAGCATAGTTTTGTATTTATTTGTTTATTTTGTCATGTTTATGTAGTGTATATTTTAGAGCTGTATGCAACGAAATTTCATTTTAATGTATGCTGATTAGTGTACATTTAAAATGACAATAAAGTTATTCTAAGTCTTCTGTTTGAGCAAGACTAGAAGACCTCCAAGGTCCCTTCCAATTCTGGTAAAGACTTTTTACAATCCAACTTACAGCTTTTTCACAAAAAGGGTTTGATCCAATGGCCTCCAAGGTCCACCCCATGTGGACTCTACGTTCTCGAGTCCCTGGATTCTCACTGTGGACACACAACCTCTGGTTTTTCTAAAAATTGGGCTGAGGAATTTTGCAGATGGATTCACCCCGTTTCCAACTCCAGATCTCACTGAGCCAGTTCACCTGGCGTCCCACAGAATGCTGGTAATATTTTTATACTCCCCAAGGGACCTTGGAGGTCTTCTAGTCCAACCCCCGACTCAGGCAGGAAAATACGTTCCAAGGCTGTTATTCCGTTATTTTGAGCAGGAGGGTGGACTAGAAAACCTCAAAAGTCCCGTCCAGTGGTGAAATCTGATTTTTTTTGCTACGGGTTCTGTAGGCGTGGCTTGGGGTGTGTGGGTCATGTGACCGGGTGGGCATGGCCAACTTTCCCCCACTTTTAAAAGCATTTTTTCTCTACTTATTCGCCCAAACCGGCAGGAAAAAAATACTTTAATAATAATAATAATAATAATAATAATAATAATAATAATAATAATAATAATTTTATTTGATTAGCCGCAACCCTCTCCCGAAGGACTCGGGGCGGCGTACAATCAAAACGAATAAAAATACACATAAGACAAACATATATACAAAAAGAGCAGAGACATATACATATGTGCATGGAGGAGAGTTGACTTATAGGTGAAAGACAATTAAAAACACAATTTAAAATCCCCTTAAATAAAATTACTAAATTAAAAAACCCATCAGGAGCGATACGAAGTTATGGTTGAGCCAGGCCGGCTATTTGGAAAAGGTGGGTCTTGAGCTTGACACGGAAGGAGCGGAGGTCAGTAGTGGTCCTAATATCCGGGGGGAGGTCATTCCACAGGGCTGGGCCCGCCACAGAGAAGGCTCTGCTCCTAGGCGCCGCCCCATGGCACTGTCTGGTGGACGGCACCTGGAGAAGTCCCTCTCTGTGCGAGCGGATGGGTCGTAGGGATGTATGGGGCAGAATACGATCCTGCAGGTAACTAGGTCCTGAGCCATGGAGCGCTTTAAAGATCGTAATCAAGACCTTGAAACGCACTCGATAGACCACAGGGAGCCAGTGCAGCTCGCGCAGGAGAGGTGTCACATGGGAGTACTTAGTACTCCCCATAATCACCCGCGCGGCCGCATTCTGGACCAACTGCAGTCTCCGAGTGCATTTCAAGGGAAGCCCCATGTAGAGAGCGTTACAGTAGTCCAGGCGAGACGTCACCAGCGCATGGGTGACTGTGCGTAGGGCGTCCCGGTCCAATAGGGGGCGCAATTGGCGCACCAGGCGAACCTGGTGGAACGCCCCCCTGGCCACGGCTGTCACATGTTCATCCATGGACAGCCTGGCATCCAGGAGGACGCCCAAATTGCGCGCCCGTTCCACGGGGGCAAGTTGAATGCCCCCAATGGCCAGAGATGGAATTATCTGGTTGAACCGGGGAGCCGGTGGGGGGGGGGGAAGGTCCCGACGATCACACGAGTGTCATACCCTCTTTATTTCACTTTTAAAAGCATTTTTTCCACTACCTATTCACCGGAACTGGCAATTTTAAAAAAGCTTTAAAAAGTGGGGGGGGGGAGCTTCCAATGATTACGTGGCTAACAGCTGTGAGGGTCAGGGAACCTTTCCCCCCCCCCCCTTTTAAAGCTTTATTTTTACTACCGCTTCGGGTGAACCTTAGCATTTTTTGCTACCGGTTCTAACAAATTGGTCAGAACCGGTAGGATTTCACGTCCAACTTTATTATTCTTCATTCCAAATTCAGTTTCTCCCTCAGGAAAGACCAAATGGCTTAACTTGGCTACACGGCCAGCAACGTCAGATAAATCGAAGCGTTAAGGAGGGTCCTTAGAACTGAGGTGACCCCTCAAATCTCTTTGGGTGGCTGACGTTTGAAGCTGCCCTCCATTCCTGCAAAGATAACCAGGGACCCATAAAACCCTGGTGGCCCCCCAGTCCCTCAGCCTGTCCAGAAATGGGGAAGGGAAATATTCTTCATCTCAGCTTCGATGCCCTGGTATTGCCCTTCAGTCTCCTCCAGTCTCAATAAACCTGGCTAATTAGCGTCCTAACCACTCAATTAATTAGGCCCTACACTTAATTATGACAAACTACATTATCTGAGACGGCCCCGAGTCCAATGGACATTAGCGTTGGGTTATGTTCGGTAACAATTTGATTTGAGAGGGAGTTTATTGACCAGAAAAGACATATGATGAGATTAAAATAATCAGTAGAACCAGCTCAGAGCGATCGGCTCGTTGGAGCTGAGGGCTCGGGTTAGAGAGGCAGGGAGTCTGATCAAATTAGCCGCTTCATTCTCATTAAGAGCCTGGCGAAACCTTGACCGGGCAGTGGAGCTGGGCAGAGGGGGGGGGCAGGTCAGAAAGCGAGGAGGTGGCCCTGGTTGGGGATGATGGTCAGGGAGGGTTAAAGGAAGGCAGGAGCTGCATGGTGGGGTCTGAAGTCCAAGCTCAGAGGGGCCTCTTGGACCACAATCTATTGAGTCTTCTCCCACCGTGCCAGGGGCCAGATCAGCCAAAGTGTATTATAGAAAGGATTAAAAGTCTGTGGAGATTCTCAGTCCTCCAGGTCATGGTTGTCCCAAAGATGCTTTTTCAGGGGGCAACTGGACTTTCTTGTTTGTTCTCTTTTTTCTTTGAAGACGTTTCGCTTCTCATCCAAGAACGGTGTGGGAGTATGAACAGATTTCAAGAAAAAAGAATGAGAAATTGCAGACTACAGGAACCGTTTGCACCACTCAGGTGACCCCGAGGACACAGAGGAACCTCCAAGCGGCCTCAGCGACCCTCTAAAAGGATGCAAATGACCAGCTTTGTCTGCAAGGAGGATCAATCCTTCCCTTCCCCACCATCCGGTCAGAGCTGAAGAAGCTTCTTGGAGGAGAAACACCTTCAAAAGAAAAAACAAGGAAGTCCAGTTGCCTCCTGAAAAAGACACATTTGGGATAACCATGATCTGGAGGACTGAGAATTTCTACAGACCTTTAGCTACACAATTTGGGATAAACATCCTTGGAATGGTGTGGGGGTAGGAATGGATTTCCAGGGGAAAATTGCAGACTACAGGAACCGTTTGCACTACTCAGGTGACCCTGAGGACACAGGTAAAGCTCCAAGTGGCCTCAACAATCCTCCAACGATGCAAGGATGCAAATGACCAGCTGTCTGTAAGGAGCATAAATCCTTCCATTCCCCACCATCAAGTCAGAGCAGAAGAATCTTGGAGGAGAAGCGAAACGTCTTCAAAAGAAAAATGAGAGTAAACAAGAAGTCCCTTTGCCTCCTGAAAAAGCACCTTTGGGACAGTATACAAAGGGATTGAATTGAATTGAATTGAAGGCTTGATATTGAACAATCCTCGAATTGAATAATTGACTAGGTGGGCATCTCTCCTGTTTTTGCTCATGACCAGGGATGCATCGGAGGGGGGGGGGGAAATAACTAGGAAGACTGAGCTCAAAGCTCTGAAAAGTTTATTAATGCTACCTCTACACGTTGGATCAATTAACAGTGATGACGTTATCCATTCAGTCATGCCAAAGGTGGTTTTTTTCAAAAGGCAACTGAACTTTCTTTGTTTCTCTTTGAAGATATTTCACTTCTCATTCAAGAGGCTTGGTGAGGCCACACTTGGAATATGGCATTCAGTTTCGGTCGCCACGATGTAGAAAAGATGTCAAGACTCTGGAAAGAGGGCAGAGAAGAGCAACAAAGATGATTAGGGGACTGGAGACTAAAACATATGAGGAACGGTTGCAGGAACTAGGTATGTCTAGCTTAAGAGAAAGAAGGACTAGGGGAGACACGATAGCAGTCTTCCAATATCTCAGGGGTTGCCACAAAGAAGAGGGAGTCAAGGTATTCTCCGAGGCACCTGAGGGCAGGACAAGAAGCAATGGGTGGAAACTAATCAAGGAGAGAAGCAGCTTAGAACTGAGGAGAAACTTCCTGACAGTGAGAACAATTAATCAGTGGAACAGAAGTTGCCTCCAGAAGTTGTGAATGCTCCAACACTGGAAGTCTTTAAGAAGATGTTGGATAGCCATTTGTCTGAAACGGTGTAGGGTTTCCTGCCTAGGCAGTGGGTTGGACTAGAAGACCTCCAAGGTCCCTTCCAACTCTACTATTCTATTCTGTTCTGTTCTATTCTGAATTTGAAGATGTCTGAACACCCAATTGCTGCTTTGTCTTCTCTATGGGACTTTGGCCCCAGTGGGGCAGGGCACTACCTGCTTCTTCCCCATTTCTCTCTGACTTGGGGCCCTCCTCCATCCTGCCATCCCACCCTATTATTCTGTGTTCTTGTAGCCCAATTGGATCTTAGTTGAATGGCTTAAGCACCTTCCGTTCTGGGATTCCTACCAGACGCATCCTGCTCCCCCCCCTACTCCGACTGTTCAGCAGAATCTGCACACAAAGCTCCTTCTTTGCACATTCTTGCAAGAATAAGGAGCTCCTGTTGAGAATATAATAACTTATATCACATACCTTTGCATCTCAGGGCTGCCCCAGGTGGTAAGTAATCCAAATGCATTAATCGTAGAGTGGAACAATTTTATTAATACTTAATGCAGGTAAATGTTTCCAGGTATCAAGATGAATGGCGTTGGGAGGTCAGCGTATCCCTCCCTACTGTGGGTTTTCGGGTTACGAGCCCCCCCCGAGGGCTCACCATTTATCACCTGTTGGGATTTCGGAGGATCGTAAAGGAGTGAATAAGATTTAGTCAGACAGCAAATTCCATTGTTCTTCCTTGGCACAATTCTTGGCCTCCGTTTGGCCTTGATCTCAATCTCGGTCCATTCCCAAGCTGCCTCTTTCTCTCCCCTCTCCGCTCTATCAAAATGGGATTTTAGTTGGCTGCTAAAGCTGTTAAGAGCTGACCTAATGGACATCTAAGATGTTATAAGATGTTCCCGTCCAAACAAACTCTCAGTGCTGGAAGGGAGGGAGAGTTGCAGGGAGGAGGGGGGGAGAAAGAGGAGGAAGACTGTGGGGTCCTTGGTGCTCTCTGAACTGGGTGGCTTTCTTGCAGACGTTTCATCACCCAACTAGGTAACATCATCAGTGCTAGAAGGGAAGAGGACAACGAGGAGGAGGAGGGAAAGGAGGAAGAGGAGGAGGGAGAGGGAGAGAGAGAGGAAGGAGGCAGAGGAGGAGGCAGAGGAGGACTGTGGGGTCTTTGACGCTCTCTGAGCTGGGTGGTTTTCTTGCAGACGTTTCATCACCCAACTAGGGAACATCATCAGTGCTAGAAGGGAAGAGGACGACGAGGACGAGGAGGAAAAGGAGGAGGAGGAGGAGGAGGAGAGGGAGGGATAGCAAGGAGGGAGAGGAGGACTGTGGGGTCCTTGGTGCTCTCTGAGCTTGGTTGTTTTCTTGCAGACATTTCATTACCCAACTAAGTAACATCATCAGTGCTGGAAGGGAATGAGATTTATGCGAGGAGGAGGAGGAGGAAACTGGGGTGTCCTTGGTGCATGATTGTTTGCGTGTTCTGTTTGCAAGTGAAGAATTTACCACAGAAAGTGAACGGTAGAATTATAAAGCTGAACTTGACATGTCTAATTAATGAAAAGAACAGCTAGGGGGGGATGGGATAGCACTCTTCCAATGTCTCAGGATAGCAGGGTTGGAAGGGACCTTGAAGGTCTTCTAGTCCAACCCCCTGCTTAGGCAGGAAACCCTACACCACTTCAAATCTGAGGGTAGAGCCCCAAAGCTTCAGAAACTGCTGAACTGCTTCTAAAACATGAGTCAGACGTGCGCAGCAGCAGCCAAAGAAGCCAACACAATCCTGGGTTGTATAAACAGAGGCACAGAATCAAAATCATGTGAAGTAATAATACTGCTTTGTAAAGCCTTAGTAAGGCCACACCTGGAATCCTGCATCCAGTTTCAGTCACCACATTACAAGAAAGATGTTGAGACTTTGGAAAAAGTGCAGAGAAGAGCAACGAAGATGATTGAAGGCCTGGAGTCTAAAATATAGGAAGAACAATTGCAGGATTTGGATATCTCTAGTTTAGAGAAAAGAAGGATTAGGAGGGATAGCAGTTTTCCAGGATTTGAGGGGCTGCCACAAAGAAGAGGAGGTCAACTTATTTTCCAAAGCACCACGAGAAGAAACAATGGATGGAAACTAATCAAGGAGAGAAGCAATCTGGAATTAAGGAAAAAACTTCCTAACAGTGAGGAGAATTAACCAGTGGAACAGCTTGCCACCAGAAATTGTGGGTGTTTCATCATTGAAGGTTTTTAAAAAGAGACTGGAGACCCACTTGTCTGAAATGGTCTAGGGTCTCCTACCTGAGCAGGGGGTTGGACTAGAAGACCTCCAAGGCCTCTTCCAGCTCTGTTATTCTGTTATGCTGTTATCCTTCCTTCCTTCCTTCCTTCCTTCCTTCCTTCCTTCCTTCCTTCCTTCCTTCCTGCCTGCCTGCCTGCCTGCCTGCCTGCCTGCCTGCCTTCTCCATCACTTGAGCTTTTTAAAGAAGAGACTGGACAGCTATTTCTCTGAAATGGTATAGGATCTCCTGCTTGAGCAGGGGGCTGGACTAGAAGACCTCCAATGTCCCTTCCAGCTGGATTCTGATTCTGATTCTAAACCAGGAAATGCCTCGGAAGGAAATGCCTCCTGAACCCCAAACAAAAGTCCTGCCATTGACTCTGGAAGGAAGAAGCCCTTACAAAAATGCAGTGAGTACCGTCCCCTCTTTGTGTTTGAAGGAGAGAAAAGATTTGCAATTAAAGCCCATGTAAGTGGTAATGAGAAACGGATCTGCATTGCAAAAACCTGTTGGTGCCAACAATTATCCCAAACACGCCATACCAAGAAACGTGAGAATTCATTTATTCAGAGCAGCGCAGAAAAGGATTTTGACTTCGTGGGAGATGTGCATGTCAGTTAAAAAGCGGGCTTGGCTGCGTGGAGGAGAAAGGAAGGCCTAACAGACAGACACTTCCAATACCTTTGCACATTTATTTCTACCAATCGAGGACAATGTCTCTCTCTCTCAGTCCCAAAGGTGCTTTTTATTTCAAGAGGCAACTGGACTGGTTTTTCTTTGAAGATGTTTTGCTTCTCATCCAAGAAGTTTCTTCAGTTCTGTAAGATAGTGAGATTCCCCAGAGCTGAAGAAGCTTCTGGGATGAGAAGCAAAACATCTTCACAGAAAAACCAGTCAAGCCCCAGAAGGTTCTGCAGGTCGCCACTGACCACCGTCACTGGGACCTGACCTCTGTACTTCTTGAATTGCACCCAGAAGGTGCCCTGGCCCACGATGGACTCGGTTCCCCTGGTAATCACGAAGGCAGATGTCAGGGGAGTGTAGATGCTGCTTCTTCAGGCCAGGGACAGCCCGCTTGAGCGTGGATTACGGCATGATGTGTCAGTGAAAACCCCGTGTCGATCTCCATCTCGCATGGAGAGCCCTCGATGAGGACTGTGACCTTCAGCTTTTTTGGCCGCCTAGTCCGGACTTGGCCGATTGAGGTGTGGTAGGTGACTGTGGTGTCGTCCTCTGAGCACCGTGGTGGCTTCTGCCATGCCCCTTGGTTGGGCCCCCTGCTGGCGGTTAGCTCGGCTTCTTGGCTGCCAGGTCACTGTGGGGGGCTCGCTACTGCAAATGTTGGCGATGTGTCCCTTTCGCTTACAGCGCTGGCAGGTAGCGTCGCGGAAATGACAAGCCGATTGGGCATGGTCTCCTCTGCAGCTAGCACAAGGCGGGAATCGTGGTTCGAATTTGCGCGCCGTCTTGGCGCAGCTACTGCGCATGTGGCAGCTGTCATCTTCTTCGCCTTCTGAGGTCTCAGCTTCTGCAGCCTGGCGATGTACTTGTGTGTGCTTTCGCGCGTCTTGTGAAGTGCTTTGGCGCTGCAGGGTTTCTGTTGACTTGACGGCCGATTCTGATGCCCTGGCTTCATCCAAGGCAATTTGTAGAGTGAGGTTAGATTTGGCGAGTAACCTCCTCTGTAAATTAATGTCCTGCACACCGCATATGATGCGGTCAAGAATAAGCTTGTCACGGTCTCGGAACTCGCAGTACGCTGCGGCCTTTTGTAGCGCCACAAGGAACCCATTGATTGATTCGCCTTCCTTCTGGTTGCGAATATTCAATTTGTGCCGGCGGACGTGCTTAGGCGGCTTGGGAGCGTAGTGAGTCCTCAGCGTCTGTTAGACCAAGGACCAAGCGACCGATTGTAGCGGCGTCAGTTCTGACAGGTCTTTGGCAGTTTCGAACACTTCCCGTCTACAGTAACCGAGGAACGTGTTCTTCTTGCGGCCTTCAGAAAGTCCCATGAGGTCGTTGGCTTCGAGGAAGCAGTCCAACCTCAGCATGTACAAGTCCCAGTGCTCGGTGACTGGGTCATACGGAGTCGGTGGGGCATGCATGGCCATTTTGTGTTCTGAGGGTGTTTTGAGTTTGCCGCTCAAAAATGGCTGCTCAAAGCCACGCTGAGCTCCTGGCTGGATGTACTTGCTCGATTGCTACACTCTTTTCGGTTCGCATAGTTGCCTTCCAATCCCACCCTTGCCCCCAGGGTTAGATTGGGTAATGGATAGGCACACACAGGCTTAACAGTAACAATAGCTCTTTATTAAGTACAACAAGTGAGAACAATCCAGGGAAGGTTGAGTCCGACAGCAGCCCTTTTAGAGGGAGCTGTCAGACCCTTCAACCAATAGGACCTTGGCGGAAACCACTATAACTGAAGCTAGTATCTATCACAAACCATTCACTATGTCCTTATTACTATTACTATTAGTCTTCTCATCGTTCCTATCACCCATCTCCTCCCACTTATGACTGCAGGACTGTAACTTTGTGGCTTGTAGCCTTACAATTTATATGGATATCGATTGTTTCCTGATTGCTTATGACTATCATTAAGTGCTGAACCTTATGATTCTTGACGAATGTATCTTTGTCTTTTCATGTCCACTGAGAGCATCTGCACCAAAGACCAATTCCTTCTGTGTGTCCAATCACACTTGGCCAATAAAGAATTCTATTCTATTCTATGCATAGGGAAGGGTGTTAAAATGCTGCAGGAGGAGGAGGAGGAGGAGGAGGAGGAGGAGGAGGAGGAGGAGGAGGAGGAGGAGGAGGAGGAGGAGGAGAAAGAATGCAAAACCCTATTTTAAAAAAATAAGCGAAGGAGGTGGAGAAGCCCGGAGTGCAAATTTGGGGCTGGCCAAGAAGTCCGTCTCTTCTGCACACACCCCCTCCTCTCCTTTTCGGTCTGGGAAGCTGAGGAGGATTTGGTTTGCCTGCAGTTCGGTCTGAGCCGTCAGGTGACAAATGCAATTATTCACCCACTGCATCATAATTACTGCAAATGGTCCATTAAAGGAAAATTATCATCAATGTGATATTATCAGGCGGTGGGTGAATGAATAAAGAAAAGTGCTTATTCCTCCATTGTTCAGTTAATACCGTTGAGAGGGTATTGTTTTGCCTTTGGTAACGGGTGGGTGGGATGCAGGGGGGGGGACGACACCCCCAGGGCCGAAGGGGAGGAGGGGAGGCTCTGCCTGGAGGAACTGGAGTCTGACAATTTCAAAAATGGTCTTAAGTCAAACCTGGGAAGATCTTCTTTGCTTTAAGAAAAGTTTTCCAACCGTTTCTCGCCCTTATCTTTTAAAATTGAATTATAAGACAAAATAAGATAGAAAATACAAAAGTAAATAGGAAGACGGAAGGGAGGAAGGGCGAGAAAAAAAGAAAAAGCAACATTGACTTCCGACTGTCTCTGTTGCACTAGAATAAGGCTTAATGTCAAAAAGAATAGAATAGAATAGAAAAATACAAAATGGGATAGAATAGAATAGAATAGAACAGAACAGAACAGAACAGAATAGAAAAATACAAAATAGGATAGAATAGAATAGAATAGAACAGAACAGAACAGAATAGAAAAATACAAAATACAGAATAGAATAGAATAGAATAGAATAGAATAGAATAGGACAGGACAGGACAGGACAGGACAGGACAGGACAGGACAGGACAGGACAGGATAGGATAGGATAGGAATTCTTTATTGGCCAAGTAGAATGGACACACAAGGAATTTCTCTTTGGTGCAGATGCTCTCAGTGTATCACAACTTTTTGTTCTTTCATAGTAATATGAACAAGCCATTTCTATAAAGATCTATCAATTTAATCGGCGTTTCTCGACCATTTCTCGACTTTTAAGAGAGGGGGACGTCCACCGCTTTTCTACTTAAGTTGCCATGGTTGAGAAACTGCAGATGTTCTCCCTAGGAAAAAGTGGACTTCATCCTAGGGTTTCCCAGCCATCCTTGGCCACTTAAAGATGGGTGGACCTCAACTCCCAGAATCCCCCAGCACAGCACAGAACAAACCCCGAGGACTTTGTGAAAGCAGTTATACATATCAGGGTTCCAAATAGCATCCAAAATTAAATCAGAGTCTGAGGCAAAGGATTGCTCAGTTCCAATGTATGAAGAGAGCCATGTTGGCACATCTGGGAAAACCCGAATCTGAAAGCTTCCCGGTTTTCCCCACCCAGTTGAAAGTTCAAGATCTTGCCCCCACACCCACCAGTCCATCCCATGGTCCAATCTCCCACTGCCACGCTATCAGTTCCACCTATCCAATTCCGGTCAGGTGCAGAGGTGCAGAGACAAAGGATGACCTTGGCTTTCTAGAAAGAATGTTGTTATGGCTACATATCATCTCACTCCATATTTTCCCACAATAAAAGATGTCTAGTAGAAGAACAGAAAGTGTGGCAGGCCAAAGACCCCGAAGAAAAGATTTGGCCTGACAACACATAGATAGATATAATTAGTTCATGACTTATGACCATTCATTTAGGGTCCGTTCGAAGTTACAATGCTACCGAAAAAGGGACTTAGAACCATTTTTCACATTTATGACCGTTCCAGCCTCCCCATGGTCACGCAATCAAAATTCAGAAGCTTGGCAACTGACTAATATTTATGACGGTTGCAGCATCCCAGGGACGGGTGATTGACATTCCCAGCAAGATTCCAAGCAAAGTCAGTGCCGGATTTGGTTTCACTTAATGATGTACAATTCTAGGCACACCCACCGCTCAAGGCAGGAGTTCACACCACCTGAGACCATGTTTTCTTAAAAACGTGATAAATACTGTAATAATAAATGATAAATAAAGCTCTTTAAAGGAAAGAGAAGTCCAGTCCCTTTGAGCACTGATGATGTTACGTAGTTTGGTAATGAAATGTTAGTGAATGAATCCTCCTCCTCCTCCTCTTCCTCCTCCTCTTCGTCCTCCTCCATGCAATCCCCTGGGATTTTTTTCTTTTCTTTTCGTTTCTCTTCTTTTCTTTTGTGCTTTCTTTTCTTTTGTATTTTATTTTATTTTATATTTCATTTCATTTCATTATTTTATATTTTATTTCATTATTTTATTTTATATTTCATTTCATTATTATATTTTATCTATAATTTTATATTTTATTTTATTGTTTTACGTTTTGTTTTACTATTATTATATTTTATATTTCATTTCACTTTATTACGATATATTTTATTTTATTATATTATTATTATATTTTATTTATTTATTATTTTATTTTATTGATTATTTTACTGATTATCTTATTTATTTGCTTTATTTTATTATTTCACTTTGTTTCCTTAAGGGAGGGCAGGCTGTTGGCGAGCGCAAGGCAGGCTGCCTGGGCTTCATTTCACAGTTGTGGTGGGATTAGTGGAGCTGATCCGATGCGCTGAACTTCCCTTCTTATCTCTTCCAAGCACTCTGCTAATTCAGCAAAAGTTAACCAGAATTTCACCCTGCTCTCCATTTTGCCCCTTCCTCTCGGTGAGCTGGCAACCCTGGCACTAGAGTCCTAGGGGGAAAAGTCACCCAGCTTCCTTCCACGCAGAATCCCTCCCCCCCCCCCCCCCCCGTGGGATGGCCGCTTCCCTTGGGGGAAAAAACCACGTATCCCTTCTTTACTCAATGTTGAGCAGTCTACTTCTCGATGCGTAATCTCTTTTTAATCGGTATTTTTGCTTCTACTAATGGACTAGAATTTCCCGCAAGGATAGGTTGGGTAAGATATAAATCCGCCTCTCTTAATATGGGGAAGGCCTGCATACAGACCCATCTCTCTGCTCTTGTTCAGGTTGTGCAAAGCACAGGAAAAGGATAAAGACATCGCAAGCCAAAGAAATGGGGGGAAAAGGGAAATAGTTTTAATCCAGTTTACATCGTCTGCCTCTCCTCTCTAGCCATCTGTGCATTTCCTCCTTGTTTCCATGTTCTCTGAGCTTGGCGATTTCCTGCAGACGTTTCATTACCCAGCTAGGTAACATCATCAGTAGTGAAAGGGAGAAGTGTTTGCAAACAGGAGGTGGAGGAAGTGGAGGAGGAGCAAGAGCAGGAGGATGTTTTATTATCCAACTAGGTAACACCATCAGTGCTAGAAGAGAGAAGTTTAACACCAGACCATCAAGCCGTCACCAATTTTGCAATCAAGTCGTGAACTACCAGCTCAGACAAACAATTAAAGAGCCTAACAGACTAATCAAGGAATCATTCGGAATTTCCCCACCATCAATGACAGAACAAACCACTAATATAAACAGAGAGCAAAGACCCCTCCTTTCTAGCACTGATGAGGTTGCCTAGTTGGGTCATGAAACGTCTGCAAGAAAACCACAAAGCTCAGAGAGCACCAAGGAGCCCACAGTCCTCCTCCTCCTCCTCCTCCTCCTCCTCCTCCTCCTCCTCCTCCTCCTCCTCCTCCTCCTCCTCCTCCTCCTCCTCCTCCTCCTCCCTTTTAGCACTGATGCTGTTCCCTAGTTGGGTCATGAAACATCTGCAAGAAAACCACCAAGCTCAGAGAGCACCAAGGACCCCACAGTCGTCCTCCTCTCCAGAAACCCCACTCCCTTCTAGAACTAATGAGGTTACCTAGTTGGGTCATGAAATGTCTGCAAGAAAACTACCAAGCTCAGAGAGCACCAAGGACCCCACAGTCCTCCTTCTCCTCCTCCTCTCCTCAACCCCCCACCCTTTTAACACTGATGATGTTACCTAGTTGGGTCATGAAACGCAGTGGCGTAGCGTGGGGGGTGCAGGGGGGGCCGGCCGCACCGGGCGCAACGTCTGGGGGGGCGCCCTGACTCGCCCCGCGCCACCCTTTGCCGGACTGTGGCCACCTCTTTCTGCGCCCGGCTCGGCCCGCAAACTAAGCTCCCCGGCCCCGGCCCGCCCAGGCCCCTCCTGCGCACCGCCTACCTCCCAGCGGAGCCGGCAAGACCCGCCGCGCCGCCCCCGCGGGAGCCGAAGGAGAGCGGCGCGGCGCTCCGTCTGCCCGCCGCTGCAACGCCACCGCATCCTCCCGCTCCGCCTGGAGCGCCCCGGGGAGCCGGCGCCTTCCTGAAGCCCCCGGTGCGCCTCCCACCCCCGCGGCACTTGCTTCCCTTCAGTCGAACCTTTTCCCGCTGCCCTTCGAGTTCCTTTTCGGGAGGAAGGCAGGAGGCCAGCATGGAGAGCCTCACTTGACTGATGCCGACCCAGGGGCAGCTGCAGTCGGGCCGCCCTTGGGTTAGGGGGCGCAAATTACTTGCCTTGCCCCGGGTGCTGACAACCTACGCTACGCCACTGATGAAACGTCTGCATGAAACTAGCCAAGCACCAAGGATCTGTTCAACCCTGAGCTACGAATATTCTCCTTCCTTGGCCGGTGTGGTTCTCTCCAAGATCAGAGGCAGAGGGGATGGGCGTGAGGGTTTGGGGGGCACACAACCTCACTTGGCACCGAGAGAGAGGAAAGCAAAGGCCCGGCGCAAGTTTCCGCTTGCAGCTTTTGAACAACTGGCACCTCTGCCTGGCAAACACCCAAATTCTGTGATCACGGTGAAATTCACAAGCTGCCTCATTTGCAAGGCTGACAGCCTTGAAAGTGCAAAATTTGGGAGCTTAATTGGAAAGCTTTTAAAACTCCCAAGGCAGAGACGAGAAGGAGATTTTTTTTTAAAATGGGAGAGAAGTTGAGCTTCCCCAACCTGGCGCCCTCGGGAAGCTTGGATCCGATACGGCTCCCAAAGCTGCAGCCGGCATCCCCCTGCAGCTCACTCGGCTGGGAACGATGGGGTGGATAGTCCAACGCTTTGAAAGGAACCGTTTCCAAAGGCTGCTTTGAGGCAACAAGATCAGAGGCATAGAATCAAAACCAGGCGAAGTATTAGTGGCGCTTTATAAAGCCTTAGTAATGCCACACCTGGAATCCCGCAACCAGTTTTGGTCACAACATTACAAAAAGGAGGTTGAGATTTTGGAAAAATTGCAGAGGAGAGCAACCAAGCTGATTAAGGAGGCAAAAACATATAAAGAACGGTTGCAGAATTAGTCTAGAGAAAAGAAGGACTAGGGGTGACATGATAGCAGGATTCCAATATTTGAGGGCTTGCCACAAAGGAGAGGGGGGGGGGGCGTCAACCTATTTTCCAAAGGACCAGAACGCAAGACAAGAAACAATGGATGGAAACTAACCAAAGAGAGAAGCAACCTGGAATTAAGGAGAAACTTCCTAACAGGGAGGACAATTAACCAGTGGAACAGCTTGCCACCAGAGGTTGTGGGTGCTCCATCGCTGGAGCTTTTCAACAAGAGGCTGGACAGCCACCCTGTCTGAGATAGGGTCTTCTGCTTCAGCAGGGGGCTGGACTAGAAGGCCTCCAAGGTCCCATCCATATATTATTCTGTAATTATTTTAACCAGTGGAACTGCTTGCCTCCAGAAGTCTTGAGTGCTCCATCATTGGAGGTTCTTAAGAAGAGACTGGGCAGCCACCCATATGAAATGGCATAGGGTCTCCTGCTTGAGCAGGGGGGTGGACTAGAAGACCTCCAAGGTCCCTTCCAGCTCCATTCTGATTGAAATATAAAACCTGTTCAAGTGGACGTTTGGGGAGAATTTGACTGCCTTGCAAGTTGCAACAGACAGGACCACAAATTTCTATTCTGGGAAAAGCATGTAGGCCGCCCTAGACTTACAACTGCTCATTTAGCGACGGTTTGAAGTTGCAGCACTGCTGATGAAAGCGATTTGTGACCGGTTTCACAGTTACAAATGTTGCAGCATCCCCACAGTCACATGATCCAAATCCAAATCATGAAGCATCCTTGTCCCGAAAAAAAACCCTTTTTATTTGGCTAGTGTGAATTCCCGGCATTCACAACCAGCAAAGTCCCGGCAAACGGTCTTTCAAGGGCGAATCGCGAACACAGAGCTTATCAGTCCTTGGATAGTTGCCAGGCTGAGAGCTTCCAGACGCAATGGCTGTACAAGGAAATACTTGGCCAGGAGTCTCTCAGATCAGCAAATGTTCACACTAATCAACTAATGGCCTCCTGCAAACTCCACTCCCCTTCGCTCCTCTTGACTCCCTATGGGAGGGGCCAGTGGTGGATTCCTAACCAGTTTACTACTGGTTCGCTGAAAGGGCATTTTGCTTGCCTGCTGCTTGCTTCGCTCATTCGTGCGCCCACCGCGCGTTGCTGCACATGTGCAGTTGACTGAAAACTGTTCTGCACATGCGCAGAAACATGCCGGCGACGACAGAAGAGGCCAGGGAACCAGTTCAAGGGTGTGGCGGACATGGGTCGCTGCCGGTTCCAGTGACCCAGGACGCCATACCACTACCAAACCGGTCTGAACTGGTAGGAATCTACCACTGGGAGAGGCCTTTCACTGTCCCCCCGTGCCTTTACTCCTGAGTCGGCCCTTGTTCCTTAGCTGTTCCCTTCATCTGGCCACTCTGTGCATGCTCATACTGGGAACAGGCTCCAGCTGTTCTTCTGCCTCACTGATCTCTGACTCCGAAGGCAGCTGATAACTGTCAGACAGCCCTGGCCCTGTCTCTGCCTCCGACACAGAGCCCTCGTCTGAGCCTTTCCCAGACTCCAGGACTGGCCCAGGTTCCTCCCCAACCTCCTCACTGTCCGAATCTGCTGCCAGTTCCACTGGCCACTGGCGGGCCACAACAGATAGGTCGTAAAATGGGGCAGAAAACGAACGAATCTCTCGCTCAGCAACAGTTGGGCTCAAATGTAGTGAAGGGACTACCTGTATGGGATCCAGCAACTGCGGGGGGACAATCACACCCACGATTTTTGGCATTGTCATCAGCTGAACAATACATCAACTGCTCGTCTTCAGCAAGCATTGAGGGTTCTTTGTCCCGGAGGAATTTCTATTTCTGTCTGGGAAAATTCTCAGGGAAGCATTCCTATTCATTTGGCTTCAGACAGCCTGTTTCATTTTGCTGTCAATTGAATAACATTTTTATTACTTTTCCAGCCAATTCTTTCTTGTCTCTGGCTCAGAGGGTGTGTTCCTACCAGTTTGGACCAGTTTGGCTGAACAGGTAGTAACTTGGCGGCCTGCCGCGCCCCCGAACCGGTTCTCCTACAGTGGCGCCATCTCGTTTTTCAGTTCTGCGCATGCGCAGAACAATCTTCATGGCAAAAAAACGCTTGCCCCATTTTTTAAGGTTTTGCGCATGCGCATACCTTTTGATTTGCAAATGCAAAATTTTTGCGCGCACCAAACCGGCACTGAACCGGTCTATCAATGGATTGACCGAGAAAGTCTCTCTCAAATGTTTTCAGGGTTCTTCGGATTTTTCCCACTGAACTGTCTGAGGCATTTTAGGATGGTTCTGTTCAGACTTCAATTTGTTTTTATAAATGTACTAGCTGGATACTCGTGCTTCGCGATGAAACTACTGTGAAGGAGAAATCCGTTGGCTCAGTGGTTGTCCATGATTGAAACACATAAGGGAATATCGCTCCCGCCACCTTGAGTCCAGAAGCGGTTCCATAGGTGGAAGGCATAGACATTTTGGTGAGGTACTGACGTTTAGGAACCCCAGACCGCTCCTGAGGGAAGGAGTGGAACGTCAGCCAGTTTGAACTGAGGTAACGGAAGGTGAGGCAACTGGCAGTTGGAACAGAGTTCTTTTCAGGTGGGGAGGAGGAGTAGAATGTCTAACTCCTTAGCATCAGAGCGTGTTAATTACTGTATAAGAAATACTAATGATCTGATGGTTATTTCGACAAATCCTTTCTTAGAGAGCACTTAGAAGCCAAGAGGATTATATGTGCCAAATTTCAAGTTTGTAGGCTTTGCAGTTCTGAAGATTTTGTGATGAGCGAGTGGTACTTGGCTTATATGCTGGTCTTGTTGTATTCGGGTCTTTTCCCATGTAAGATTGAGATTGTCTTGGCAACATTTCGGCGACGTCCCACTCGCCATCTTCAGGCTGGTGTTTTCGGCTTCGTGCGAGTAGGTTGGGCAGAGAAAGAGAGACTGGCTCAAAGTCACCCAGCTGCATTTAATGCCTAAGCAGAACTAGAACTCACCGTCTCCTGGTGATTGGCCCAAAGTCACCCAGCTGCTTTCATGCCTAAGGTGAGACTAGAATTCCTTTTCTCCTGCTGACTGGCCCAAAGTCACTCAGCTGGCTTTCCTTTCTAAGTTGAGACTAGAACTCACAGTCTCCTGGTGATTGGCCCAAAGTCACCAGCAGCTTTCATGCCTAAAGTGAGACTAGAATTCCTTTTCTCCTGCTGACTGGCCCAAAGTCACTCAGCTGGCTTTCCTTTCTAAGTTGAGACTAGAACTCACCGTCTCCTAGTGGTTGGCCCAAAGTCAATCAGTTGCTTTGGTAATTAAGACGGAACTAGAACTCGCCATATTTTGGTAATTGGCCCAAAGTCACCCAGCGGGCTTTCATGCCTAAATTGGAACTAAAACTCCCAATCTCCTGCTTTCTAGCATGGTGCCTAACAACTACGCCACAGTGGCTCTTGCTTGCTTCCCCAAGCAGCTCCAAATTACCACCTCAGGATCATTTCCCCACGTGTGCCAAATTACAGCGCAGTTGTTTGGCAAAGCGTGCTCCAGCGCATTGCTCTGACAGGCGGCTTCTCCACACAGAGATGCTTGACTAAAAGCGAGCCTGCAGCTAATAGAGTCCAGCTCCACCCAGACTCTTCCGCTTCCTGCAGACATCCAGCAACTGGAGATGCTACCTTCCAGAAAGGGGGCTGGATCCCCCCCCCTGACCCCTTCCAGCTGCCCTTGGCTGTAATCCTGTAAGTGCAGTTTCATGTTGCATTTCCACAGCTTCTCCCCATCCGAGCAGGACGGGCGACAAGCCACATTTCTCTCAAATAGCTATTGATCCTTCAGCTCTATAAAAATGACGACGCCCTTCAGCCTTGGCTGGGGGTTCGGTTTGGGGCCACCAGCGCAGCCTCCCTGATGGAGCCCTTCCACTTCCCACTGATTACAGATCCACTCATCCCCAGCCTGCATGCAAGCTAATCCAGAGATGCTGGAAGCCCAGGTTGGAGATTCTAGCCATTTCAGTGGTTCTCCTTTGGCCCCACAAAAGAGACGTCCCTGCCTAGCTTACAGAACAACAGAGTCGGAAGGGACCTTAGAGGTCTTCTAGTTCAACCCCCTGCTGAAGCAGGAGACCCTATAATATTTCAGACCAAGTGGTTTTCCAGTCTCTTCTTTAAACTCCCAGTGTTGGAGGACCCACAACTTCTGGAGCAGGAAACTCCACTGATTAATTGCCCTCACTGTCAGGAAGTTTTTTTTCTTTCTTTCAAGTTGCTTCTCTCCTTGATTAATTTCCATCCATTGCTTCTTGCTTTTGTCTACTGGTGCTTTGGAAAAAGCCCCTCTTCTTTGTAGCAGCCCCTCAAGTCCTGGAAGACTGCTACCATGTCACCCCTTGTCCTTCTCTTCTGGACTTTTGCAGAATACAGAATGACGGAGTTGGAAGGGATCTCCTCGTTCCAGGTTGCTTCCCTTCGGCTTCTGCCAGGGGCTGGACCAGGCCAGCCAAAGCCCACGGAGCAGCTGATGTGACCCGCACGGCTGGGAGAGGCTGAAACCCCCAGAGCTCCTCCAGGCCATGCTGACCGTGTGGAAGCAGAGTTTGCATTCCAAAAGGTTGCAGAATATTAACCCCTTCGGTGTCCCCACTGAGCTTGGGCAGCGATGAGCCCATTTCCAGCCAGGGAGGCAGAGGCGACTCCGGTCTTCATTCAGCCTCATTTTAGCCATGGTAGAGAAGTTTGTAGCTCCGGTTGAACAGTGGGGTCTTCGGGGGGGTCTCTGAGCTTGGTGATTTTCTTGCAGACATTTCATGACCCAACTAGGTTACATGATCAGTGCTAGAAGGGAATGGAGTTTGAGGCGAGGTGGTGGTGGTAGAGAAGGAGGAGGAGGAGGAAGAAGAAGAGGAGGAGGAGGGGGGGAGGAGAGGAGGAGGAGGCAAAGGAGAAAGTAGAAGAAGTGGAAGAAGAGGACAAGGAGGAGAAGAGGAGGGAGAGGAGGAAGAAGAAAAGGAGGAGGAAGAGGAAGAAGAAGAAGAGGAGGAGGAGGCAAAGGAGGAAGTAGAAGAAATAAAAGAAGAAGAGGAAAAGGAGAAGGAGAAGAGGAGGGGAGGAGGAAGAAGAAAAGGAGAAGGAGGAGGAAGAAGCAGAAGAAGAAGAAGCGGAGAAGGAGGAGGAGAAGGGTAGTGGGAGGAAGGAAAAAGAAGAGGAGGAGAAGGAGGAAGGAGGAGAGATTCTTCTCTGTTTATATACAAGAGACTTGTCTTATCACATTCTTTCAACAGAAAGAAACATGATCCATTCCCAATCCTTCCCTCCATCCTCCTGTGCATTTCGGGCTGTTCCCAACTTCCTCTCCTCGTTCTACGCCAGGCCATTCCTGGGCTCCCTGGAACAAGCCAAACCCAGTCTAAAAGTCGGCTGCTTTTGATCCAAGACCCCCTCGCCCTGTGCCCCTTCTCTGCCCCCGTTTCTCCCGAGCCTTCTGACTCCCTTCCGTTTTCATCCGGCTCCTTCCTTTCTCTCTCTCTCTCAAAGCTTGACAGCTTTTTTAAAAAAGGGGGCTGGGTGGGTTTAAAAACTAAAAAAAAATTTATTTTTTTGATGAGTGCAGTGTTTTCCTCCCACGTGGCCACTTTGAAGATGCGGCGACTTCAATTCCCAGAATTCCCCAGGGAACGCTCTCTCTCGTTTTTTTAAAAGTCCACTTTTTAAAAGTCCAGTTTTTAGAAGTGTCAGAGTGGATAAATCCAGGCTGCCTCGGTTCGAGTCAAGTTATCCATTATTCAGGTTGCGTCTCTGTCCTTAGCTCTCTTGATGCACTCAAATCAGACGCTTAAAAGGGGGGGGGAAAAGCAAAATAAAACAGGTTCAGACCCTTCATTCTTTTCCAGGACAGGTAGTCCTTGACTTAGAACGGTTCGTTTAATGACCGAGGTTACAACGCTACTGAAAAAGGTGACCTTTGACCGTTTTTCACACTGACGGCTGCAGTATTCCCCTGGTCGCATGATCAAAATCCAGGCGCTTGGCAATGGACTCGTATTTATGACGGCTGCAGCGTCCCGGCGTTACGTGATCCCCTTTTGCGACCTTCTGAGAAGCGAAGTCAATGAGGAAGCCAGATTCACTTAACGACCGTGCTACTGACTTAACAATTGCAGCAATTCACTTAACAGCGGTGGCAAGGAAAGTCGTAAAATGGGGCAAAACTCACTTAAGAAATGTCTCATTTAGCAACATAAATTCTGGGTTGTGGTTGTAAGTCGAGGACTACCTGTATAAGGAGAGTGTTAACACGGATTTGCCCTACAGTTTTTCTGATCAAGTCTGTCCAAAAGAAGAAAAGGCTTACAGCACAGTGTGTTTATTTCTTTATTCTTAAAAAAGAAGACAACTGTGCACAGAGAATGGAGTACCGTTTAAATAGCAAATAGTTTTAAAGGATGTTTCTATACAGGTATAAGGTCCTCGATTATCGACTGCAATTGAGCCCAACATTTCTGTTGCCAGGTGAGGTGGTTGTTAAGTGAGTTTTGCCCCATTTTATGACTTTTTTTTGCCCCAGTTGCTAAGCAAATGTCATGCTTAAGATAGGACTAGAACTCCCCATCTCCTAGTGATTGGCCCAAAGTCACCCAGCTGGCTTTCATGCCTAAGATGGGACTAGAACTCCCTGCCTCCTGGTGATTGGCCCAAAGTCGTCCAGCTGGCTTTCATGCCTAAAATGGGACTAGAACTCCCTGCCTCCTGGTGATTGGCCCAAAGTCACCCAGCTGGCTTTCATGCCTAAGATGGGACTAGAACTCCCTGCCTCCTGGTGATTGGCCCAAAGTCACCTAGCTGGCTTTCATGCCTAAAATGGGACCAGAACTCCCTGCCTCCTGGTGATTGGCCCAAAGTCACCTAGCTGCTTTCATGCCTAAGGCGGGACTAGAACTCCCTGCCTCCTGCTTTCTAACCCGGTGCCTTCACCACCAGACCAAACACCTTCCATTTTGACTTTTTTGATCATGCTTTGCAAACACCCCTGAATGTGCGTTGAGCATTTCCCAGAGACCCCGAGGCCATCAAACCGAAGAGCAACCGAAAGGCGAGCAGCTCCCTCTTCGGCCTGATTACTACTAAACTTGAAATCCTTTTCCATTTACTGGGAAGTGACGTCTCGTTTAGTGGGCGTCTAGACTCGCAGCCAAAATCTTAATGCAACCGAGAAAAGACGGACTCAAAAGTGCTCCTTGGGAAACGACGCCCGGGGTGCCTCGTGCTTTCGCTGCGCGAGTGCTTCCAATGCAAGAGTTGGCTTGAGTCTTTATGAGCCACTGGCAAGTGGGCGCTTCGCATATTCCCGCGAGTGAAAAACATCCCCTGCTTGGATGGGAGTCCTGCAGGTTAGAAAACTGGAACTATTGAGCGTGAAAAGACCAAGCGTAGAATATGAAAGCACGTTTTCAGGGGCTTGTAACTGTTGGAACGGTCACTAAATGAACTGGTGTAAGTCGAGGACTACCTGCAATGCATTGCAAAAATAATAATAAAAAAGAATGCATTGCAAAATGAAGGCACAAGGAATGTTACAATTTACCTAAAGTTAGCTTAACAAAAGGGGAATTAAAGCACAAGAGGAGGTAGGATGTCAAAATCAGTTAGCTTATGTTAGCGTATGATTGTTAAATGTTTATACCCTGCATTTTGCTCTGGGAGGTTGGGGGAAGGGAGGGTTGGAGGGTGGGAAGGGGAAGGGGTAATATTTGTAAAATTTGTTAAAACCTTTAATTAAAAAATAATAATAATAAAGAATGCATTGCAAAAATACAGTAACATAATGCAATAAAAAATGCAATGCAAACATAAAAAAGAATGCATTGCAAAATAAAAAAATAAAATAAGGTGTTGCAAAAATAAAAAAAAATTATGCATTGTAAATGGATGAACGGATGATGCTGGGATGACCGATAAGGCGTCTTCAGCTAAAAGTGGCCCAATTCTGCAACCCTCCTGGCCATCTTGGAGATTTTAACCCATCTCCTGCAAGTGCCCCTTGGAGCATTTCCTCCCGTCCTGTGATTATGCCCTGAGACCTTTGAGGCATATAAAAACCCGAGAGAGACCCTGAGGGACGATGGATGGATCTGGAATTACTCTCAAAGCTTTCAGTAGCTCAGAGCAGGAACCCACGACAGCCTTCCAAACCGCTGTGACACGGAGGCAGAACAGGTGCGTGCTGCGCTTTGCCTCAACTTCCCCCCAGCAGGGACCAAATCTGTGCCCATCAACTTCAGCAGTGCCATCTCCTTCAGACAATGTCCAGCTGTGGAAAGACCTTGCAATCTGGAATTGGAAGAATTAGAATTATAATAGAATAGAGCTGGAGGGGACCTTGCTATACCATTTCAGATAGGTGGCTATCCAGTCTCCTTAAAAACCTCCTGGGGGAAGGAAGGAAGGAAGGAAGGAAGGATAACAGAGTTGGAAGGGACCTTGGAGGTCTTCTAGTCCAGCCCCCCTTGCTCAAGCAGGAGAACCTATACCATTTCAGTTAAGTGGCTGTCTAGTCTCTTCTTAGAAACCTCCAGTGATGGAGTGCCCACGATTTCTGGTGGCAAGCTGTTCCATTGGTTGATTGCCCTCACTGTTAGGATGTTTCTTTGCAGATTGCTTCTCTCCTTAATTAGTTTCCATTCATTGCTTCTTCTCCTGCCTTCTGGTGCTTTGGAGAATAATTTGACTCCCTCTTCTTTGTGGGAACCCCTGAGATATTGGAAGACTCCTGTCTCCCCTAGTCCTTCTTTCTCTTAAGCTAAACATACCCAGTTCCTGCAACCGTTCTTCATATGTTTTAGCCTCCAATCCCCTAATCCTCTTGGTTGCTCTTCTCTGCACTCTTTCCAGAGTCTCCACATCTTTTCTACATCGTGGCAACCAAAACTGGATGTAGGATTCCAAGTGTGGCCTTACCAAGGCCTTATAAAGTGGTATTAACACTTCACGTGATCTTGATTCTATCCCTCTGTTGATGCAGCCTAGAAACATATTGGCTTTTTTGGCTGCCGCCACATTTAAATGGTTGTCCACTAGGACTCCAAGATCCCTCTCACAGTTGCTGTTTTTGAGCCAGTTCTCGCCTAACCTTATACTTTTAATTTTTCCTAGAAGACCAACAAGGTCCCTTCAAACTCTGTTATTCTGTATTATTTGCTGCAAGAGAATTCACAAGTCTAACCCCTCCATTGCTCCAAGAAAGCATATTTTAGACACCAAGATAATCCAACAAATCGAATTGGATTCAGATTTTTCCTTGATGTAGAAATCTGAGGAAATCCACTGGATCCAGTGCCCCAATCAAGGAGAGATCCAACCTAGAAATAAGAAGTTAATTGTCCTAACAGTGCAGACAATTAAGCAGTGGAATAGTTTCCCTCCAGGCATTCTGGGTGCTTCATCACTGGAGGTTTTCAAGAAGAGATTGGACTGCCATTTTCTGCAATGATGTAGGTAGGGTTTCCTGCTTGAGCAGTGGGTTGGACTAGAAGACCTCCAGGGTCCCTTCCAACTGTTATTCTGAACTTTAAGGCTTGCCCAAACTCACCAAGAATCCCTGACTTTCCCAAGCTTCTTGATACGAAAGGAAAATGCACCGAGTCAATAACCGCTCGGCATTTAATTTTCCACCTTCACATTTTAATCAGAGATCGGCTCCAGCTCTCATTAGCTTGATTTGAAACGGAGAAGTCAAATTAATTGAGCTAATTGGAATTGGCACTTGCATTCAAGAAAGTTACCGTCGGTAGAAGGAACCAGGCGCTTTCTAGGAAATAATTGCCTCAGCCACAGGGGAGAGAAGTCAAAAAAGGCAAGATGGCAGCTACAACGCATCAAAAGGGGGCGGGGCCTTTGTTGTGTGACCGTTTATTTTAAAATAATGCCATGGAGGACTTGATCAACAAATCTGGAATCTTTTCAAGATATGCAGTGAAATACAAGTTGCCAAGAGATGTCCATATAAGATTTACTAAAAAAGCAATTAGAATACAAATACCACAAATGGCAAGAGATAAAAGGTTGTATTACTATCGGATGGATACAGGATGACGTAATGAAATGCTGTAATAAAAATTAATTTGAATTTATTTAAATTTAGAATATTTTGCATAAAATGAAATAATAATAGTTATAGACAAATAAATGATTAATAATGATAATAATGTATACATATATACTAGATTGATAATATGATATTTTATATAATTTGTGAGTGAGGACTATGGAGAGGATGCACAAAAGTTTTGTAACCAAAGATAAATAATTTTATAAAATATGGGACTTATCAATGGTTACACAAAAAAAAAATATGGAAGTGAAATATGCTAGAGAATTTTATAAAGATGTATTACTACTGGATGGATTTAGGATGGTGTAATGAAATGCCATAATACAAATTTACTCAAAATTTAGAATATCTCACATAAAAATGAAGTAATAATTGTTATAGGCAAATAAATGTTTAACAATGATAATAACTGCATACATACTGTATATATCAGATTGATAATATGAGATTCTATATAAATTGTAAGTAAGGACTATGGTGAGGATGTACAAAAGTTTTGTAACCAATCGACATTCTGTACGGAAGATGGTGTTTTATGTTTGTCTATGCTTGTTTGTTTAAAAATAAAAAAATGGTTTTATTAAAAAAAAACAAGTCTAGAATCTGCAAAGCTGATTTCTGCCCTCCCCCAATGAAAGGGCTGGATGTATATCCAGGGTTAGGGTCTCGGAAGTAGCCAGCAGACCCCCCCAGCACTGGTTGGACCAGAACACTGAACCAAGAGAGAACCCCTCACTCCCCTGGTTATCCCCAGCTCTTGGAGAAAGAAGATTTCAGGACCCAACGGGAGTTCCCAAGACTTGGTGACTCACAAACTATGTTGGCAAGTCCAGAAACAATGGATGGAAACTACTCAAAGAGAGAAGCAACCTGGAATTAAAGAGAAAATTCCTGACAGTGAGGACAATTAACCAGTGGAACAGCTTGCCACCAGAAGTCGTGGGTGCTTCATCACTGGAGGCTTTTAAGAAGATACTGGACAGCCACTTGTCTGAAATGGTATGGGGTCTCCTTCTCGAAATGGGAGTTGGATTAGACTTGTGGGGGAGAGGAAGGGGAAGAAGAAAAGGGAAAGTAGAGGAGGAAAGAAGAAAGTAGAGAAGGAGGGAGAGAGGGAGGAAAGGAAAGCAGGGTTGTGGTAAAATGAAATAGGCGTATGGGATGGTAAGCAAAGCCATCCCGATTATATGTTCTAACTTTTATATGGGAAAATAAATATTTAAAATTGCTAACACACAATGTTAATAATAACCATGAGAATGTATATTTGCAAATGTATGTATGAGATTAAAAATAAAACACTTTTTTGGGGGGGAGAAAAGGGAGTTGGATTAGAAGACCTCCAAGATCCCTTCCAGCTCTATTATTCTGTGTTGCATGTTTTAGAAGAAAGGAGGAGGAGGAGGAGGATGAAGAGGAGGAGGAGGAGGAGGAGGAGGATGAAGAGGAGGAGGAGGAGGAGGAGGAGGAGGAGGAGGAGGAGGAGGAGGAGAAAGAGGAAGAGGGGAAGGAGGAGAAAAAGGAGGAGGAGAAGGAGAGGAGGAGAAGAAGAGGAGAAGAAGAGGAGGAGGAGAAGGGAGAAGAAGAAGAGGAGAAAGAGGAGGAGGAGGAGGAAGGAGAAGAAGAAGAAGAAGAAGAAGAAGAAGAAGAAGAAGAAGAAGAAGAAGAAGAAGAAGAAGAAGAAGAAGAAGAAGAAGAAGAAGAAGAAGAAAGACAAACGACAGTTTCTCCACTGGCTGCTTCAGCCAGAGTCCAGCTGAGCCAAATTCTTCCTAATTAAATTTAACAAGATCTTTTATAAGCAATATGAAATGTCCCAGCCCAGCCAGAGTTGGGGCTTCCTCCCCTCCTCCTCAGTCCTTCCTCCTGCTCCAGGTCACAAGGTAAAGAGATGCTCCAGCCGCCAAGGTGAGCCCCGGAGGGGACCCCTTGAGCAAGGGGCTCACCCAGCTGGCCTTCCCCAAGTGATGCCTCTCTCTCTCTCTCTCTCTCCTCTGGTCCTGCTTTCCTGCATTCCTTTGCTCTCCCTCATCTGCCCTGTGGTTCCCCCCTCCACCTCCTTCCACCTCCTGCCAGATCGGCTGTCACTTTAATTATCTCTCGGCCTCCAGATGTTGGCAGGTAACCCAGCCAGCTTCAAGCATCAAAGCATTACCAGGTCTGACTCGGTGTCTCTTCCCCGGGTTTCCTGCACAGCGTCGCTTGCTTTCAATTAAGGCGTGAAAGGGGGGGCTTCTCCTAAAAGGGAGAGAGTCAAGGGGGGGGTGAAAGGGCACGGCAGGGGCAATTCACCCCCCTCCCCCACACACTCGCCTTGGCCACGATGTGCCAATGATGAGGGGGTCAAAGAGGAGGAGATGGTGAGTCTCCTGGAGCATTTCAATCAATCCATCAGAATGGAACCGGATGGGACCTTGGAGGTCTTCTAGTCCAACCCCTGATCAAGTGGGAAACCCTACTGCTGTCCAGTCTGAAAAAAATCCTCCAGTGATGAAGCACTCACAACTTCTGGAGGCAAGCTGTTCCACAGGTTAATTCCACCACAAATTGTGGGTGCTTCATCACTGGAGGTTTTTAAGAAGAGATTGAAGAAAGCCTTGTCTGTAATAGTATAGACTAGAGTCTCCTGCTTGATTGAGCAGGGGGGTTGGACTAGAAGACCTCCAAGGTCCCTTCCAGCTCTGTTCTGATTCTTAAAAGCCTCCAGTTTTGGAGCACTCACAACTTTTAGAGGCAAGCTGTTCCACTGGTTAATTCCTATGCTCCAAAGCACCAGGAGGCAAGACGAGAAACAATGGGTGGAAACTAAGCAAAGAGGGAGGCAACCTGGAATTAAGGAAAAATGTCCTAACAGTGACGACAATTTACCGGTGGAACAGAAGTTGCCACTAGAAGTTGTGGGTGCTTCCTCACTAGAAGTTTTGAAGAAGAGACTGGACGGCCTGTTTGAAATGGTGTCAGTTCTCCTCCTTGAGCAGGGGGTTGGACTAGAAGACCTCCAAGGACCCTTTCAACTCAGTTACTCTAAAATTATAGCATCTGTGATGTCAATGCTCGGAAAGTGATCCTGGCCTGCTGCAGGCGGAGGTAGTCCTTGACTCCCATCCATCTGCTTGGTGACCATTCAACGTTACAATGGCAGTGAAAACAGTGACTTATGATCGTTGTTCATGCTGATGACCCCTGCGGGACCTCAGGGTCACACGATCCAAACATCCGGCTCTTTACGATGGTTGCAGCATCCTGTGTGTGTGTGTGTGTGTGTGTGTCTGTGTGTGTGTGTGATGTGATCACCATTCGCCACCTTCCTAAGCCATCTTCCGACAGGTGAGATCAATAGAGGAAGCCAGGGTCACTTAAGTCAGGGGTGTCCAAACTTGGGAACTTTAAGACTTGTGGACTTCAACTCCCAGAATTCCCCAGCTGGGGAATTCTGGGAGTTGAAGTCCACAAGTCTTAAAGTTCCCAAGTTTGGACACCCCTGACTTAAGGACTGCGGCGATCGGCTTAACAACCCCGACAAGAAAAAATCGGGCACAGCTCACTTAAGAGCTGCCTTGCTTAGTGACAGAAATTGCGGTCTCAATTGCGGTCATTACGCTTAGGAGTTACCTGCTGCTCTCACACACTGACCCTGTCCATGCAGTGGCTGAAGCGGAATAGATTAACAGAGTTGGAAGGGACCTTGAAGGTCATCTAGCCCAACCCCCCCCCCTGCCAAGCAGGAGACGCTACACCATTTCTAACAGATGGCAGATGTCCAGTCTCTTCTTGAAAGCCTCCAGGGATGAAGCTCCCACAACTTCTGAAGGCAACTTCTGTTCCATGGGTTGATTGTTCTCACTGTCAGAAAATTCCTCCTTATTTCCAGGTTGAATCTCTCCTTGGTCATTTTTCATCTGCTGTTCCTTCTCTGGCCTTCGGGTGCTTTGGAGAATAGCTTGACCCCTTCCTCCTCTCTGTGGCTGCCCCTCAAATATTGGAAGATGCTACCATGTCTCCCCTGGTCCTTCTCTTCCCTAGACTAGCCAGGCCCTGTTCCTTTCAACTGCTCTTCATATGTTTGAGCCTCTAGTCCCCTCATCATCCTGGTTGCTCTTCTCTGCACTCTTTCCAGAGTCTCAATAATAATAAAGAATTAATCTTAAGACAAATCACAGGCCCGTGTTAATGCTTCATGCCCCCTTCAAGCCAAGCATTTCCCAAAAGCCTGCCCCCCCCCAAGTACCTTATGAAATAATCAGAGCCAGTTAGCACGGACGGATGGGGTGGGAGGGAGCCCACGGAGGAGGAACTCGGGAGGAAAGTGTCTAAAAGGGGCTTTTAAAAGGAATGGCTCCATCAATTTGTTAGCAAATGGCTCATGTTGTCCTTTGTGCATGCACGCCCCCACCTGTCTCTCTCACACACAGGGAGACACACACACACACACACACACACAACCACACACTGATGTGGTGTCTCCTCTAGTTCTTCCAAGATTTCAACTGACTAGGGAGAAGTTTTGCCCTGTTCTACAGAGACAGGCAGAGAAAGGGGATTAATAGCCAGGAGGGCTTGGGGGGAAAGGAAATGAGAGGAGGGGGAGGAAGAGGAGGAGGGCGCTGCCCTCTTTTGAATGTTTAATCTTTATGTGTTGCTTTTATATTTTAATATTTTATTGTACACCACCAGGAGTGCCTCTGTGGAGAAGATGGGCAGTTTGAGAAATTATGGCAAAATGCGGATGGATGGATGGATGGATGGATGGATGGATGGATGGATGGATGGATGGATGATGGATGGATGGATGGATGGATAGATGGATAGATGGATGGATAGATGGACAGATGGATAGATGGATAGATGGATAGATGGATAGATGGATAGATGGATAGATGGATAGATATAGATGGAGATAGATAGAGATGGATTGAGATAGATGATAGATAGATGGATGGATGGATGGATGGATGATGGATGGATGGTTGGATGATTGATAGATGGATGGATGGATGATAGATGGATGATAGATAGATAGATGGATGGATGGATGGATGGATGATTGATAGATGGATGGATGGATGATAGATGGATGGATGGATGATAGATGGATGGATGATAGATAGATAGATGGTTGGATGAGAGAGATAGAGAGATGGATGGATGCAGATAGATAGATAGATAGAGATGGATTGAGATAGATAGATAGATAGATAGATAGATAGATAGATAGATAGATAGATAGATAGATAGATCATCCTCTTCCTCCTCCTGAAATTACGCCACCCTTCTTGGCCAGTGTGCTTTGTACGGTGATGTTGTCGATTTATCCTGCTGAAAGGCTGCCATTGTCAAAGACCACAACAGCTGTGAAAAGAGAGGCATTAAGAGAGGGAAGTGCCCAAGTCAGCAACTCTCCCAACCCCTCAGGGAGGCTGCTTCTTCCTAACACAGCGAGTACATCTTCTTTCAGGTTGGGGGGGGGGGTTGTGAATGGGAGACAGAGGAAACCGGAAACATCTGTATCATTCGCAGCCCTGGGGGTCTCTCGGGGTCTCTGCCCCACTGGCTGAGAGTGGCCAAGACTAAGAGGGCCTCTTCCTGAAGCAGACATTTTGGTACCCTCTGGCTACCAGGGGTCACCTTGGCTGGACCCCAGCAACTACCCCTCTCCAGATGGGGGTTCCGGAGGCTCCCTGCTTCATTTGAAGATGTTTCCTTACCTCACTAGGGAACATCATCAGTGCCAGAATGGAGTGGGGTTTGTACAGTACTGTATTTATTGCACAAACACCTTTGCCAAGATCCAGGTTGCGGTATAATAGCAAGAAGAGATAAAAGGATGCCCTCCTTACTTCGTTGCTACCTCAAAGGAATTGGACCACAAATGCCAGACAGTTGTGTTTATTTTTTTAAGGTTTTGGGGAAATGAACAAAATCTAAGGCAAGCATCGCAGTGGCATTTGAACCTGCAATTTTGAGAAAGGGTAGATTTAAGAATTGGATGCCACAGGAAGGAATCTTTGGCCTGCGGTCCTTATTTGTTATAGATTGGTATAAGTTTATATAACTTAGATTTATATAAGTGGGAGCTTCACCCCTGGAAGCTTTGAAGGAGAGACTGGACTGCTGTCTGTCAGAAATGATGTAGGGTTTGCTGCTTGGGTGGGCGGTTGGACTAGATGACCTACAGGGTCCCTTCCAACTCGGTTATTCTGTTATTTCTATTGGAGGTGGGCAGATGTCATTCCAGAACTGATAGATCTAGAAATGTTCTAGAAATAGGAGTGTCCAATTTTAAAAACTTGTGGACTTGTGGGTTTCAACTCCCAGAATTCCCCAGTCAGCATAGCTGACTGGGGAATTCTGGGAGTTGAAGTCCACAAGTCTCCAGGTTTGGACCCTTCTGCTCTAACTGGTCCAAAATTTCACCATCTTCTGCCAGGTTCAACGACCATTCCTGATCCACGTTGGAGAATTCCCACATCATTACAGTATTTGCAATCCTGCCTTAATTACACAGCCAATAAAGATTTCAGAGGACCTGTTGCTCCATTAGAGACCATTAATGGGCAGGAGAGAAGCCATTAAAGTTACTCTGTGCAGTGGTTGTTGCTACTAAGTCTTTATCCTGGCAACGACACAGGAAACTCCCTACAGCTTTCATGGCAAAGGGGTTCGTGTGGCCCATCCCTCTCTCGTGATCCACTCAAGAAGGTCTTCTTCCGCCGTTCCATTAATGACTTTGAGAGGAAACCAAAGTGCCCTGGTCACGTTGCCAACTTCTCTGAGGATCCAGATATCCTCACCCAACAGATGACGGAGCTTTTAAAAGCTTTGGAGAAGGACCACGCCAGTTTGCCAGCCCTCCGTTAATGAAGTAGTTCGACCAAGACTTTGAAAGAACACAATGAATTGTTAATAAAAATAGTGACAGTTCACAAAGGTTAGTAGGTGCAAATAGAAATACCTACTATTTCCATAGCAAGGAAAATCCTAGAAAGAGTGCAGAGAAGAGCAACCAAGATGATGAGAGGACAGGAGGCTAAAACATATGAAGAACGGTTGCAGGATGGTGGCTTATCTAGTGAAGAGAAGGACCAGGGGGGACAGGATAGCATCTTCCAATATTTGAGGGGCTGCCCCAGAGAGGACGGGGTCAAGCTATTTTCCAAAGCACCCGAAGGCCAGACAAGGAACAATGGATGGAAACTGACCAAGCAGATATTGAACCTAGAAATAAGGAGGAATTTTCTGACCGTGAGAACAATCAACCCATGGAACAGAAGTTGCCTCCAGAAGTTGTGGGAGCTTCACTACTGGAAGCTTTCAAGAAGAGACTGGACTGCCATCTGTCAGAAATGGTGTAGGGTCTCCTGCTTGGGGTGGGTGGGGTGGGGTTGGACTAGATGACCTACAATCTGTTAATCTAAAAAGATATGGAATGGTTAAATTGATTATTTTATCCAAAGAGGAAAATATAATTTCATTTGGATATCACTTCTGGATTTTGTGCTTGTGGCGAAAAACAAATGTAACTTTGACTTTGGTTTTGTTGATCAGAAAGATTTGCCGTTATAGAAATGACTAGTTATATATTAATGTATAAAAGCGAAAAGTTGGGGATGGAATATTTTTATCTTGTACTGTGCCGAGATGAGTTGGGAGTCAATGCCCCTTTTCTTTCTTTCTTTTCTTTTCCCCCTTGTATCTCACACATCCTTTTCCCCACTCTTTTTCCTTCCCTTAATTTCCTATTTTATTTTCTGTTCGTTGTATTTTATATACTATAACAAATGAAATTTGTGAAAATGAGTAAATACGACCAAGTCATTTTGAAGGCAAGCCTGCATCATCAGAAGAAAGGCAGGAAGTTGTGACCAAATGTTATTCTTGGAGGAGAAATATCAAAAATATGAACCAAAATCAACTTATGACCTTAATGCCCATCACAGTCGTTAAATTGTGAGTCATGTGACCGACCTGATTTTATGACATTTTTTGCAATGGTTGTTAAGTGAATGTCACAGCCGTTAAGCAAACCAGATTCAAGAAATAAACGTGGATCCCTGCCGCATCTTAAATTTGGTTAGTGTAAACCTGGATTATGTTTCTTGGTGTTTAATGTGTGCAATCCCAACCCTTTGGGCTAGTTTAGGATTGATGTATTGTACAGTTCGATACAATTCGGTATTATTTCAATAAAGACATTTTTTGTGTGAAGGCAGCCTATGAAAGCTAGTGGGGTATCAAAAGCTAGCTAGAAAACGTCACACTGACCTGCTTTTGCTAGCCATAATGAGACCCAATTGGCTGTTTCATTGAGCTCCAAATTAGTCATGCGGAGGCCTAGAGGTGGAGCTCTCGCCTCACAATCAGGGAGCTGAGAGTTCGATCCTAGGTGGAGGCAGACATTTCTCTCTCTGGAGACACTTGAGAATGTATCTGCTGAACAAAACTCTGCATTGGCGACAGGAAGGGCATCCGGCCAGTAAACACTCTGCCAGCTCCATTCAGTTGCCCACAAGGGATTATGGGGTCGTTAAATGAAGATGATCAAGCTCCAAATTAGATTTTTTAAAGTAAAGGTGACTTCCACATATTGTTCTGAACCAGGCTTCCTTAGAAAGCAAGAAGCGGAGTCTTGGTCCCAGCAAAACCCCTTTTATTTACACGACTGTGAATTCCTTTCCTTCACAGCCTGCAAGGCTTAGCAAACAAATCTTTCTGAGGAATATTTATCCACACGAACCTTATCTCGAATTGTTTCCTGCAAAGGCCCCCTCCCCGTTCGCTCCTCTTTTGTTTCCTCTGGGAGGGGCCAATCACCTCCAAGGGGTGTCTCTACTCCCAATTCGACCCTGTTTTCTTAGTTGTTCTTGTCTTCTGGCAGTTCTGCGCAGGGGCACACTGGGAACAGGCTCCAGCTGTTCCTCTGCCTCACTGCCGTCTAGCTCCCTCTCTGCCCCCCACACAGAGCCCTCGTCTCAGCTTTCCCCAGCCCCCGGGACTGGCCCAGGTTCCTCCCCAACCCTCCTCACTGTCCGACTCTGCCACAACACATATGCCAAATTGTGTGATCACATTATGGATGTGTGACTGCAGCATTCAGGAGTGTCCCCTCTCTGGTTTCCTGAATTTTCTCCTCAAAATATTAGGATTGTGTAGAGACACTTCTTGCGTAGAGAGGCACTTGGTGTGTACAGGACGTGTAGGAATATCAGTGGTCAGGGGACAGCTTGAACCCCACCAAATCACCCTCCCCCTTAGCCTGGAAGCAGCCTGAGTGAGCACCATAGGTTACGATCCTGCAGAATGGATCTGAAGGCCCAGTTAATCCCAAATGCTAAATCCGAATGCACAGTGGCTGCGTCTCCCGAAGGCTATCAAGTTGTGTTTTTTTCGAACACAGCAATTAACAGAGGGATAGAATCAAGTCCTGTTCAGGGCTCCTTAATACCAACAGTCGTGGGGAGGGGCAGGTGTGAGGACAACTTAAGAGCGCGTAGTCGGTTGGGAGACCGGGGCTTTTGGTCATTCCCGGTCGTTTGCACCAACCCCTGCATACTAGGTGGTCAGGACCCACAGACCCAAGGCCTGAGACTGCTGTTATGCAACGCGAGGTCCGTTGTCAATAAGGCCCCCCTCATCCACGATCTAATTTTGGAGGGGGAGCCGGACCTCGCCGGAATAACCGAGACCTGGTTGGGCCACGAGGGAGGTCTACCCCTTGTGGAAATGTGCCCACCAGGTTACCGAGCATTTCACCAGCCTCGGGCCCAGGGAAGGGGCGGTGGGGTAGCTGTGATTATCTGGGAAGACTTAGAGCCGAGAGAGTTCACTGTGCCGCAGACATCCGGGTGTGAGTCCCTCGTCGTGAGATGGGGCCCAGGGAGGCAGTTGGGCCTGCTGATAGTATACCTGGCTCCTCGCTATACGTCAGCGGCCCTGCCCGAACTCCTGGAGCTGATCTCATCGGTGGCGGTTGAGACCCCCAAACTTTTGGTGATGGGGGATTTTAACCTGCCGTCGATGGGAGAAGCGTCTGAGGGGGCGCGGGAGTTCATGGCTTCCATGACAGCCATGGACCTGACCCAGTTAATTCAGGGCCCTACTCACGAGGGAGGCCACACCCTGGACCTTGTTTTTGTCTCTGGCCAGTGGACGAGTGATCTGGGAATAGGGGTCCTAGACATTATTCCCCTGTCATGGTCGGATCACTCACTTCTCCGGCTGGACTTCCCTGGTGCTACCCCCCGCCGCGAGGAGGCGGAACTGGAAGGTATTAGATGGTTCCGCCCCAAGCGCCTGATGGAACCAGATAGGTTCCAGACGGAACTTGGGCCACCTCCTGTGGACCTGACCCGCCCCCGGGTGGAGGACCTGGTAGACGCATGGAATAGTGCTACTACCGGGGCCCTAGACCGGGTGGCGCCTTTGCGGCCTCTCCTGCGGCGACGAACCACCCTGGCACCTTGGTTTACCGAGGAGCTAAGGGTGATGAAACGCCACAAGAGACGCCTAGAGAGTCGTTGGAGATCCTCCCGTTCCGAATTTGACCGAGCACAGGTACGAGCATATTTGAAGACGTACCTTGTGGCATTAAGAGCGGCCAAACGTCAACATTGTGCCGCTCTTATTGCGTCTGCAGATAACCGCCCTGCTGCCCTGTTTCGGGTGACTCGTTCCCTCTTGTCTGAGAGACCACGGGAAGCCCCACTTCAGGGCAGAGCAGAGGAGTTTGGGAAATATCTACAGGACAAAGTCGCTCAAATCCGGACGGGATGGGCCCCTTTCAGTGGTCCAGTAGAGACGCCCGTGGCGAGTCTTGAGGGACCGTTCTGGGAGGAGTTTGACTCGGTTGCCATCGAGGATTTGGACAGGTTGCGTGGACGTCTGCGACCCACCACATGTTTATTGGACCCGTGTCCCTCCTGGCTTGTACTGGCATCCTGGGAGGTTACGCGCGACTGGCTCCTGGGCCTGGTGAACGCCTCGTTGGGTGAGGGGTCTCTACCGGCCGCCTTGAAAGAGGCGGTGGTGAGGCCCTTGCTCAAGAAGCCTTCCCTGGACCCAATGGACCTAGTCAATTATCGTCCAGTCTCCAACCTTCCTTTTTTAGCGAAGGTTGTAGAGAGTGTGGTGGTACAGCAGTTCCCTCGTCACCTGGAGGAAAATGATTATCTAGACCCGTGCCAGTCCGGCTTCCGACCCGGGCACAGCACGGAGACGGCCTTGGTCGCATTGGTGGATGATCTCTGGAGGGCCAGAGATAGGGGTTGTTCCTCTATCCTGGTCCTATTAGATCTCTCGGCGGCGTTCGATACCATCGACCATGGTATCCTGTTGCACCGGCTAGAGGGGTTGGGAGTCAGGGGCACCGTTTTACGGTGGTTTGGCTCCTACCTCTCTGATCGGACGCAACGTGTGTTGGCAGGGGAGCAGAGTTCGACCCGGAGGTCACTCACATGTGGAGTGCCACAGGGATCGGTGCTCTCGCCTCTCCTGTTCAACACATATATGAAACCGCTGGGCGAGATCATCCGTGGTTTTGGGGTGGGATATCATCTGTATGCTGATGATACTCAGCTATACATTTCCACCCCGAACCACCCCAATGAGGCCGTCGAAATGATGTCCCGGTGTCTGGAGGCCGTACGGGTCTGGATGGATGGCAACCGACTAAAACTCAACCCTTCCAAGACGGAGTGGCTGTGGCTTCCGGCCTCCCGGTTCAATGAGGTGCTTCCATCTCTGGCCATTGGGGGCGTCCAACTAGCCCCCATGGAACAGGTGCGCAATTTGGGCGTCCTCCTAGATGCCCGGCTGTCCATGGATGACCATGTGACAGCTGTGGCGAGGGGGGCGTTCCATCAGGTTCGCCTGATGCGCCAATTGCGCCCCTTATTGGACCGGGATGCCCTACGCACAGTCACCCATGCGCTAGTGACGTCTCGCCTGGATTACTGCAATGCTCTCTACATGGGGCTTCCCTTGAGATGCACTCGGAGACTACAGTTGGTCCAGAATGCGGCCGCGCGGGTGATTATGGGGAGGACTAGATACTCCCCTGTAACACCTCTCCTGCACGAGCTGCACTGGCTTCCTGTGGTCTACCGAGTGCGTTTCAAGGTTTTGATTATGATCTTTAAAGCGCTTCATGGCACAGGGCCTAGTTACATGCAGGATCGCATCCTGCCCCACACATCCCTACGACCAATTCGCTCACACAGAGAGGGACTTCTCCGGGTGCCGTCCGCCAAACAGTGCCGGGGGGCGACACCCAGGAGCAGAGCCTTCTCTGTGATGGGCCCAGCCCTGTGGAATGACCTCCCCCGTGACATCAGGATTACTTCCGATCTCCGCTCCTTCCGTGTTCAGCTGAAGACCCACCTCTTTCAATTATCTGGCCTGGCTCAATCGTAATTTTTCTTATTCCTCCTAACTGTTTTTAAATTGTACTTTAAACGTTAAATTTTAATTGTATATTGGGTTCTTACAATTGGGGTATTTTAATGCTGGCTTTTTAACTATCTATATGGTGTAAATTGTTACCTCCTCCGAGTCCGTGTCCGTGTATGCGTATGTATGTTTTGTATGTATGCCTATGTGTTTTTGTATATTCTCTATGTTTTATATGCCCCATTGTACGCCGCCCCGAGTCCTACTTGGAAAGGGAGCGGCTAATAAATTCAAACTTATTATTATTATTATTATAAGACCACGTGAAGTGTTAATACCACTTTATAAGGCCTTGGACACTCTTCGCCCTTGACCATTTTTGACCAGAGGCTGTGGAATCTCTTCTCCAAAGCCTCCACTGATGGATCACCCACAACCTCTGGAGGCAAGTGGTTCCCCTGGTTAATTGTTCTCACTGTCAGGAAATTTCACCTACGTTGGATCTGTCTTGGATTGGTTTCCATCCGTTGCTCCTTAAACCCACATTTCCTCCTATGCTTCCCCGGATTCAAAGATCTTGAAAAAATAAAAAGAACAACTGAGTTTGGCTGCTTATTGTTAGTTTCAAAGTCGTGTCCGACCCATCGCAACCCCTGGACAACGTTCCTCCAGGCCTTCTTGTCCACCTCTGGAGTCCATTTAAGCTCATGCCGATTGCTTTGGTGACTCCTTCTTCTCTGCCATCCCCTTCTTCTTCTTTTGCCCGTAATCAATAGAACCAGAACGGGAGTTGGAAGGGACCTTGGAGGTCTTCTAGTCCAGCCCCCTGCTCAATCAGGAGACCCCATGCCATTTCAATCAGAATACAGCTAGAAGGGACATTTGAGGTCTTCTAGTCCAGCCCCCTGCTCAATCAGGAGACCCTATGCCATTTCAATCAGAATAGAGCTGGAAGGGACATTGGAGGTCTTCTAGTCCAACCCCCTGCTCAAGCAGGAGACCCTATGCCATTTCAATCAGAATAGAGCTGGAAGGTACCTTGGAGGTCTTCTAGTCCAACCCCTGCTCAATCAGGAGACCCTATGCCATTTCAATCAGAATAGAGCTGGAAGGGACCTTGGAGGTCTTCTAGTCCAACCCCCTGGTCAATCAGGAGACACTATGCCATTTCAATCAGAATAGAGCTGGAAGGGACCTTGGAGGTATTTAACAGATTAACAGTGTTGGTAGGGACCTTGGAGGTCATCTAGTCCAACCCCCACCACCCAAGCAAGAGGCCCTACACCATTTCCGACAGAGGGCAGTCCAGTCTCTTCTTGAAAGCCTCCAGTGATGAAGCTCCCACAACTTCTCTCCCAGCATTAGGCTCTTCTCCAGTGAATCCTTCCTTCCCATTAGGTGGCCAATTCGGTGAGATTGGCTGCTATGAATTCCAAAAAGGTATCAGTTCCCCAGTTCATACCGAATTAAATCTCAGCCAAGTAAAAATTTGGACATTCAGCTCCAGTGACTTCAATTGCCCTGAAGAAGCCAGAAATCTAAGCCCTGATGTGTGTGTGTGTGTGTGTGTGAGAGAGAGAGAGAGAGAGAGAGAGAGAGACAGGGACAGAGATGGAGGGAGGGAGGGAGGGGGAGGAGGGAGGGAGGGAGGGAGAGAGAGAGAGATCACAGACAAACAAGGCAAGAATCAAACATGTCAAGAGAGAATTTCCCCCCCTTTTCTGGGATAAAACACAAATCCTTGATCCACAATCAAAGGCATGCAGAAGAAGGAATAAAAAGAACATCTTACAAAGTGTACACCAAACTCAGAGGATCCATGTCATCCAAGAGAGGAAAACGATTCAGATCATTTTCCACAGGGGGTCAGAGAAATCTGGCCGACCATCCGTTACAGAAGGTCCCCCCCTGAGGACATCTATATGGTACCTCTGTTGAGGAATTCCATGAGGCCATCTCTGATAGAGGGCTATCGGATCTGCTGATAAAGACTTCTCATGAAAGGGCAAGTTGGTGTCACGGTTACCCTGCTTTAATGGCCGTTCCTTAATTCAGTCAATCAAGTAATTCAATTAACGTGTAAGCCAAATGGTTGCAGGAACTACGGTGGAATGTTTAGTTTAACAAAAAGGAGGACGTGGGGTGACATGATAGCGGTATTCCAGTATTTGAGGGTCTGCCCCAAAGAAGAGGGGGTCAATCTATTCTCCAAAGCCCCTGAGGACAGGACAAGAAGCAATGGATGGAAACTAATCAAGGAGAGAAGCAAGCTGGAATTAAGGAGAAACTTCCTAACAGTGAGGACAATTAACCAGTGGAACAACTTGCCACCAAAAGTTGTGGATGCTCCATCACTGGAAGGTTTCAAGAAGAGACTGGACAGTCATTTATCCAGAGTGGTACGGGGTGCCCTGCTCGAGTAGGGGGTTGGACTGGATGACCTCTGAGGTCCCTTCTAACTTTTATTCTGTAATCTGCAACATTTAATGGCTGTAGACAGCTACAGGGATGATTTTGGGTAAACTCTGCAGCAACACCCACAAAAACAACTGAAGCCCAGGAAACAAGGAAAGGAGAATTAACGCTCTCTACATGGGGCTCCCCTTGAAATGCACTCGGAGACTGCAGTTGGTCCAGAATGCGGCCGCGCGGGTGATTATGGGGAGTACCAAGTACTCCCATGTGACACCTCTCCTGCGCGAGCTGCACTGGCTCCCTGTGGTCTATCGAGTGCGTTTCAAGGTTTTGATTACGATCTTTAAAGCGCTCCATGGCTCAGGACCTAGTTACCTGCGGGATCGTATTCTGCCCCATACATCCCTACGACCCATCCGCTCGCACAGAGAGGGACTTCTCCAGGTGCCGTCCACCAGACAGTGCCATGGGGCGGCGCCTAGGAGCAGAGCCTTCTCTGTGGCGGGCCCAGCCCTGTGGAATGACCTCCCCCCGGATATTAGGACTACTACTGACCTCCGCTCCTTCCGTGTCAAGCTCAAGACCCACCTTTTCCAAATAGCTGGCCTGGCTCGACCATAACTTAGTAACGCTCCTGATGGGTTTTTAATTTGGTAATTTTATTAGGGGATTTTAAATTGTGTTTTTTAACTGTCTTTCACTTAAGTCCATCCTCCTCCATGCACATATGTATATGTCTCTGTTTTTGTATATATGTTTGTCTTATGTGTATTTTTATCTGCTTGATTGTACGCCGCCCCGAGTCCTTCGGGAGAGGGGTGCGGCTAATCAAATAAAATTAATAAATAAATAATAATAATAAAGAAAATGCCAAGTGGCATTTCAATTCCTTGGGGCAGGAAGGGAGGGAAGGAGGGAGGGAAGGAAGGAAAAACGCCAACTCCCTTTCCTCACTTCCTGGGCTGGAAAGATGTTGTGTAACCATAGCAGCATCCTATCTACAAGGTCATCCCTGCGGCTCTCTCTGATGACCGACTGCCATTCTAATCGGGGGGGGGGGCTGCACCATAAGCAATTTGCAAGCCCCCCCTCCTCGCTCCTTCAATGCTTGCTTGCTTGCAGATTTCGGAGAGGCTTCAGCCAGATGTCCCTGCAGGAGCTGCTTCTCTCCTGAAAGCAAAGTGAAAAACCAGGCAGCTATTTTCTGCCCCATCCTGCAATCCGTCGTGGCCAGTTGGGGAATTCTGGGAGTTGAAGTCCACCCATCTCAAGGTTCCTGATTGGGAATCCTTGCTATGACGTTAGTATCTGACCAGTGGCTGCAGCTCAGAGGGTCAACTATACCCACGTACCGACTCCCAGCATCCAAGAACAGGCTGGAAAAGGGGAAGTTGTGGATGCTTTTAATACTGGAAGTTTTAAAGAGGAGATTGGACAAGCATTTGTCTGAAATGGTAGAGAGTTTCCTGCCTGAGCAGGGGGTTGGACTAGAAGATCTCCAGGGTCCATTCCAACTACTCTACTCTACCTCTTCCTTTTCCTCTTCTTCCTCTACCTCTTCCTCTACTTCCTCTTCCTCCTCTTCCTCTTCCTCTATCTCTACCTCTTACCCTTACTGTACCAAACCGTACAGCAGGACTCTGGAGAGATGTTTGCATTGGTTAAGAAACTTGGAAATGGAAAAAGACCTTTCAAACCATCAACCCAATGGCAGCTTTGGAAAAAAAATCCTTTTTTTTGCTTTGGTTTTAAAAAAAATCACAAAGGGAAAAGAGGATTTAATTAGAGCAATATAATACAAATAAGCCCTCAACTTACAACAGTTCGTTTAGTGGCTATTCTGAGTTACAACCGCACAGAAAACGTGACTTATGGCTATTTTTCATACTTACGACCACTGCCGCATTCCCATGGTCATGTGATCAAAATTTAGACGCTTGGCAACTGGCATGGACTTATGGCGGTTGCAGTGTCCCAGGGTTACATGATCCCCTTTTGCGACCTTCGGACAGGTCAATGGGGAAGCCAGATTCGCTAAACGACTGTATGACTAACTTAACAATTGCAGAGATTCACTGAACAGCCGTGGCAAAGGAAAGTTGTACAATGGGGCCCAATTCACGAGTCCCCCTTAGCAGCGGAAATTTGGGGGCTGCATTGTGGTCGTAAGTCGAGAACTACTGTCATTCATTTCTGCAACTCGGCAGTAAAACTGCTACATGTTGGAAGCCACAGAGAGACGTTACCACAAATGATAATATTGCCCGCTGGAACATGTGCATTTATGAGTTGAGCAGAAAATTAAAACACCTTGTTATTTATTTTCACGGGGAGAATTTAGCACTTCCTCCATGCCCAGATGCCCGCCTGTGGTTGATCGTGTCTGGCCTGTTTTGAATCTTTCCATTCGATTAGGAGACTCTGCAACTCCGTCTTTGGGAAAAGTCAAAGGAAGACTCCTTGTTGCAAACGCATCTCCATTCACAGAAAATATTTCTATTTTGGATGTATTAATTTTATTCTCTTCCTTTTGCGTCCATTCGGATCTTTGGGAACGCTGGTGCCACAAGAGGGAAATCTGGAAGCCACTGTAGGAAGTTAGCACCTACTACACCTCTCCTAGAAAAATGAAATATCCTGGGAAATATTATAAAGGCAGACTATTATATTTCCCTGGATCAGAAATGGAGAAAAACGTTTTTAAGGCAGAAAACAGACTCACTCTTAATAGCCCACATCTTAGTTAATGAGCCATTAAAAAAGACTGAGCTAGTCTAGTCTACATAAACAATGGTAGGATTAGCCTTCTACAGAAACTCACATGGCATCTGGGAACTCCACCAAAACTGGATTCAAAACACAACCTAGAGAGTTGCCCCTACATGGCCCCAAGGGAGTCTGACAATCAATGAGAATACATTTCTTACACAGGAAAAGGAAACAGAGAGATGGGGCTGAACAAAGTATAAAACCCAGCAAGCCCCCTCCTCTTCCCTCTTCTCTCTTCTCTTCTTCACCCAACATCTGGAAGCATCTGGTCCCCCTTGTCTGTTCAGGAGCTCAAGCCATGTGATCCTGTCCAGTCCACCATTAAAACCATCTTTCCAAGCAGCCTCCATGTTCCCAGTGTCTTTTTCCCCACTTGGAACTGAAGCCACTAAATTAACTCTTATTAAAATTAAAGTACAACATTCAGGGAGTTTTGCACAACACTGAATTGTCTGCAAGTTATGGATCAAAACACACACGACCCATCGCTTCGGTCTGTTAGTCAGTTAGTCAATTATTTCCAGGGTTAAAGAAATTAAATTAAAGGAAACCAGGTGGGTGACGTCTAAACAAATTCAGTGAGATTTATTTCCATGTCGCTCAGTATTAAAAGAACCCTTAATGTTCCTAAAAACACAATAGATGAAACGAAGGAGGGGAACTCCAACGTCAGTGTGTTGAAAAGATTTTAATTTGGGCTTTACAAAGATGGTATGATCTGCCTGCATGTTGAGCCAGGGAAATAGGTATGAAATAGGCATACCAGGGGTTGTAACACACACACATACATACATACATACATACATACATACATACATACATACATACATACAATCCTAGGAAATTGGTACTGGTAGTCCTGGACTTACAACTGTTCATGTAACGACCTTTCAAAGTTAGAATGGCATTGAAAATCGTGACTTATGACCGTTTTTCACACTTATGGCCGTTGTAGCATCCCTGTGGTCAAAGTTCAGAGGGAGAGCAATTCCCAGAGTTACCCTGGGGTAAGATGAGTGAGCCAATAAAGTGGGCCTGTGCTTCAATCATGTAAAAAGGATCGTGAATGATACTAGAACTGCAAAGGGAGATATTGAAAAATGGAAGAATGAAGGACGGAACGTTGATTTAACTATGGAAATATGAGCAACAAAACAGGTGGAAAACAAGTCTTTGAATACTGGAAGAGGGGGAAAAAGTTAAAATAGGGATAGAAAATAGTGGGGGGGGGGGGGAATACTAATTATATATTAATATGTTTAAGATATGCAAAAGGACAGAAAGATGGTTCAGAAAGGAAGGGTGATAATAAAAGACGAGTATAAATAATGTGGAACAACGGAAATGAAATGTAACATTCAGGAATAATAAGACTACGTTTATGTCTACTGAATGTTACCCAGTTTCCACACCATTCATGCACTGATATAGAAAGATGATAAAAAATAAAATTTGATTGAAAGGGGTGTCGCACCTTCCACACATGTGTGGCCTTCCGTGCATGCGCTTTGGTTGTGCATGGTAGATAGGGCGCATTGAAGTCAGGGCAGGCCCACCTGCAGGTTGCCACGACCAGTTCGGGTGAATTCCAGCTGAATATCCACCTCGGATGTCCACCTTTCTCAAGAGGAAAAAAATCCTGACCAGTTTTCCTTCTGGTCGGTGGCATTCGGGACTGACCACACCCACGATATTAGGACGAGACCGGCCATTTTACAATACAATACAATAGTAGAGGTGGAAGGGACCTTGGAGGTCTTCTAGTCCAACCCCCTCTCCCTAGGCAGGAAACCCTATACCGTTTCAGACAGATGGCTATCCAACATCTTCTTAAAGACTTCCAGTGTTGGGGCATTCACAACTTCTGGAGGCAACTTCTGTTCCACCGGTTAATTGTTCTAACTGTCAGGAAATTTCTCCTCAGTTCTAAGTTGCTTCTCTCCTTGATTAGTTTCCACCCATTGCTCCTTGTTCTACCCTCAGGTGCCCTGGAGAATAGCTTGACTCTCTCTTCTTTGTGGCAGCCCCTGAGATATTGGAACACTGCTATCATGTCTCCCCTGGTCCTTCTTTCCATTAAGCTAAACATACCCAGTTCCTGCAACCGTTCTTCATATGATTTAGCCTCCAGTCCCTTCCAGTCCCCTCTTTTGTGAGAGTGCCCCAGAGCCCGTTCCCACATACGTTAGTTGCCTTATTCCTGAATGAGCTTCTGCTCTGTTGCTTCCAGCAATTTGCTGGATTCTCCTGAACAGCCAGCGCTGACTTAATATCACAAGGAAAAAAATACATTTTTCCAACAGTATTTTTCTTTTTTTAATTATTGAAATAGTCAGGAATATCGCCAGGGGAGCAAGAAAAGCAGAAAATACAACTTGCTTCATAAAGCTTCTTTCTTGAAGATCAGATCTGAACTTTGTAGAAATCTGTACACTTCAGGATTTTATACACTCCCACAGAATAACAAATCAGAAGCGTTTTTATTGATAAAACCATCTATTTGCTTGTCCGTTTATATTATATTACGGATATAATTCCTCCAGTGACTCAACACAGAGAGATAAATGAAAGCTTAACAAATTACTGACCTCTATAGAAACAGAACCTGCGTCTACCACAGATAAAACCAAAATTAAAATTGTGTAATAACAACCGCTCTGAATTAAGCCAAAAGCATTTCATTTGTGAAATGCAGGATATGCATTAAGAAAAACCTAGTATACTAATATTATAATTATTATTGCAATCATAACAATAGTAATACAAGCTACTGTAGAAACGGTATTCTCATGGTATGAAATTTTGGAGAAATGAATGAGTCACTCTAAGTTTGCCGATTGCTTCCAAATAGCCACAAAAATCACCAAAATTATTAAAAAGCTGAATTGTTTCCCTTCAGAATCTCTAGTGGAGTTTTGGGAGGACAATTCTGTATCCTGCACTTGATGTACCTCAATCATTTCATTTATGCTTTAGGAAACTAATCAAGGAGAGAAGCAACTTGGAACCGAGGAGAAATTTCCTGACAGTGAGAACAATTAATCAGTGGAACAGAAGTTGCCTCCAGAAGTTGTGAATGCCCCAACACTGGAAGTCTTTCAGAAGATGCTGGATAGACATTTGTCTGTAGGGTTTCCTGTCTAGGCAAGGGGTTGGACTAGAAGACCTCCAAGGTCCCTTCCAACTCTGCTATTGTATTGTATTGTATTAAATCTGATTTCTATATATTTAAATTCAAATTCAGAATAGATCTGGAAGGGACCTTGGAGGTCTTCTAGTCCAGCCTCCCTGCTCAAGAAGGAGACCCTATGCCCTTCCAGACAAGTGGCTGTCCAGTCTCTTCTTTAAAACCTCCAGTGATGGAGCACCCACAAATTCTGGTGGCAAGCAGTTCCACTGGTTAATTGTTCTCACTCTTAGAAAGTTTCTCCTTAATTCCAGGTTGCTCCTCTCCTCTGTTAGTTTCCATCCATTGCTTCTTGTCTTGCCCTTTGGTGCCTTGAAAAATAGTTTGACCTTCTCATCTTTTTAGGAGCACCTCAAATATTGGAACACCACTATCACGTCACCCCTGGCTAGGTGACATTTAGGTAAATGTGGAGAAATAAACATGGAGAAACACTCACAGTCAAGATGAATAAACTAATGGGATTTAAAATTTTCCCCTTAGCACCAATTCCCAAGGAAGCTGTGGAGATCACTCTAGAAAGATCTCAGAAAGCTCCATGAGAAGAAGGAAGATCAGAGATCCATCTAGACCTCCCATCGTTTCAATGCAGGTCCTTCTTCTAGCTGCAGATAGGACCACAGGGGTCTTTTAAGATCTCTAAAAAGGATCCCTTGAAGAAGCTAGGAGGCCACCCCTCCGAGGGAAGAACTCCATTCCTCCTACCTCTGAAGAAACCTTTCCCAAAAGGTGCTGAGAAGCTTCTGATTGAGCCTTTGGTCCTCCTCATAAGCCCAGATCAGAAACATCCGATCAAACTAATATACTTTACCCGAATAAAACAGCCCTGGGCTTGTTTGGATCATGGTGCCAAGAAGAGTATCTGCAATCTAGAGAAATATATATATATATTTTTTTTCTTGGCACCAGAAGCAGAGATTGAGTCAAGCCAAGGACGCTCCTGCCAGAAATAAACCACCCCTTTTCTCTGTCAGCTGAAAAAGTGGGAGAGGAAACCCCCCTCCAAGCGATATGAACAGAGGGGCCGATCTCGCATCCTTGTACCCGCCCACATCTGTTGGGGTGAAACGGGAATTCTCCAGCACGCGGGAATCAATACAATATAATACAATACAATACAATGCAATAGCAGAGTTGGAAGGGTCTTCTAGTCCAACCCCCTGCCTAGGCAGGAAACCCTACACCACTTCAGACAAATGGCTATCCAACATCTTCTTAAAGACTTCCAGTGATGGAGCATTCACAACTTCTGGAGGCAGGCTGTTCCACTGATTAATTGTTCTAACTGTCAGGCCGTGCACGCTCACATTTTTGGCGTGCAGTGAACTGGTGGTAAAATTATGTGAAATCCATCTCTGGCACCAGGGAGTCAATATTGAAAAGGTGATTATATTTGTAGAGTCAATTTCTAGCTCAACTATTTTTTGAAATATATATATATATATATCACTAAGTCAAGGACTTCCACCCTAGTGGGTGGGGCGGTGCCCCGTCTTTTACTAAAGCATCTTCTTGATTTTTAAAGGCATCCATTCATTATTTGGAAGTTGTAAATCATATATTAATCCTACACCCACCCAGGGCTCTATTTTAGCAAGGTTGAACGGTGGCCCAATGCATCACGATTAAAATCCAATTTTGCTCCTAATGTACATCTGCAATTGTATCAAATGACGTTCAGCAGAAAAAAAGCACAGAATCTCCATAAAACAAGAAGTCAGCATTCATCAGAATATCCCCCTCGTTTCTCATTGAAATTGAAAACCGTCTGGCCATCCCAAAAGCTTGTTTGACTGTGTACAAAATCAAAACGGGGCACAAATGCATTTCAAATTATACAAGACCAAAAAACCATTTTTAATTTAAATTCACCTGACTTCGGTTCAGCACGGTTTGGCAATGAAGCTACATATTTGTGTTGGCACCTATCATTCATTGTGCTTATAATGTTTTATTGCAATCTCTATAATTACAGAAACTTTTAAAAATTGTACTAATAGCTTGTAAACACCTTCAGCCAAATTACACGATAAACTCTTTTAGTAATTCCATTTTTAAAAAAATGTTTTTCCCCAAAATCATATACATCAGCTTCCATCTCCACCCTGTTTTAAGTTGCCCCTTTTATCTAGTTTGTTAACTAATATTGTTTTTTACTTTTTAATTGTCTAGATGTTTATTTATGATGCCATAAGCCAATCAGAGTTGCTTAATAGAGAGATGGGGGGGGGAATAAATTTAAATTGAATAAACAAATAAGTATCAGCAATTTGAAAACAAAACAAAAAGGACCTTAGAATAACTGTTACGATGATCCGTTGAGCATAAATTTTAAATACAGAGATCACAGACGTAAGTTTTTGTGAAGGCACAAAGCATGGAGATATAGGAAAATATGTCTATTAAATGATAAATAGATAACCTTGTTGTTTTTTAGTGTAGGTACACTGGCACATATTAAAAGTGAAATTCTATCACCTAAAAGATGAAAACGAAAATAAGCATTTAAATTGTAAAAACATAGTTGCTCCAATTAGCTTCTCACATTTTCTTTTAGGCATTTGGATTACTAAAAAACCACCAATATTGGAATCTCCATTTAATTTCAAGTTCATTTGGTTTTAGCACTGGACGATATTTGATAGCAAAGGCTACGTAGTAGGTTTTTACTGTATTTGATTTACTGTGTTTTACTTTATTTAATTGATAACATACAACAGTCTTTGATTGATGAAAATGACTGTTTGCTGAATAAATACATTTTGGGCAGAGCAAACAGTTTGCCAATTTTTCTAGGAAATCTGGAGCAGCATTTTTTTAAAAAAAATATATAGCTAAAATGCTAAGGAACAATGTTAACTTTAAAAAAAAAAACACGAACGGAAGTGGGATTATTGATCATTTTTATACGTTGGAAAAGATTTCAGCTTAAATTTCGAACCTTTCTAGAATTCGAGTGTAGCAGCTGCTTTTCAGAGTAAGAAATGCGATTAAAATGAATGAATCATATTCTTACTTGGAAAAAGGGCTACCAGACTCTTGATCTTGAGTTGGTGCCATAAGCCCAACATTTCTTTTTTTCCCTATAACATCTATTCAAAAATCCAAAATCAAATTCACTTTTCCCCCCCAAAATATTCCCCAAAAGAAATTCAAAAAAAAAGAGGGGGGGATTTGTATTTAATATTGCATGTTTTGGACAGCAGCAAGAATTGCACAGCATTGGAAAAATGTAATTTAAAAAATATTAGATTGCACAGAAATGGATAGATTGGCATTAAAGATAAAAGAGAAGGACGATACAGAATTACTTTCAAACATGGGATTCGTTTTACAAATGGTCGGATAACAGAAGTAGAAATTAGAAGCCGGGAAAGCATTATTATGGAAGCAATCGACCCAGACAATAGACTGTTCGCAAAGCACTTATGTGTGTGAAATGAAAACGTACAAATAAACTATAAAATACAATTTAAAAAATTCTAAATCAAATCCCTCGCTGAACACAAGGCATTTGAGGGCGAAGGAAGAAAAAATAAAAATAAAACTCAGATCTGGATGGGAAAACAAGAACATTTCCCCAACCATCTCCAGCAGTTGATGGGAGATGTTCCTGAGAGACCCTCAATGCTTTTAACACAAGCAGATCCACGACCAGGAAGCTGGAGAAAGGATGTTCCTTCAGAACATCAACTTGTGTTCCACGGCCATCGAAACTCCCCGAGAGGTTGTTGTGGATTGCACACACACCCACACAAGCACATCCTGTTCGGAGACCGAAGGGCCTCGTTTATGGACAAACATCGTACACTCAAAGCACGATGGGTTTTATCCCCTCCTTCTGGAGCCCCTGTTTTTGGAGAGAGGCAAAACGTCCTACCTTTCAATGACTACTTTCGCTTCAGCTGCAATCACACAAGGGCTACTGATAGACACAAACTAAACGTAATCCGTTCGAATCTGGATTGCAGGAAAAACGATTTCAGAAATAGAGGAGCAAATGTGTGTGGAACACCCTACCTGATCCTGTTGTTAGTTCCTCTAACCCCCATACCTTTTACCTTAAGTCAGGGGTGTCCAAACTTGGCAACTTTAAGACTTGTGGACTTCAACTCCCAGAATTCCCCAGCCAGCAGAGCTGGCTGGGGAATTCTAGGAGTTAAAGTCCACAAGTCTTAAAGTTGCCAAGTTTGGACACCCCTGACTTAAATTGTCTACCGTGGACCTTATGCGTTTCTTAAGAGGTGCATAAGGGGGCGTGCATAAGCGCACCAGAGTGCCTACCATCCCTGCCCTACTGTCCCCATTGATACGTACTCTTTTTATATGTTTATGGCTATGTTTTGCTTATTTATATCCATTTACTTGCGCCATTTTTTTCATGTGTTTTTCATACGTATTTCCTTGTACTTATTGATGAATAAAAATGAAAACTCAGGCAGGAGGAGGGCCAGCTGTCCACGGGACGTGGGCTTCACAACTGAGACCAAGGAAGCCACCACTGGTTTTCTTCCTTGTGGCCACAAAGGCCAACCCACTTTCGCCCAAGGACCAAGCTGAGCTCAAAAGGCTGTTAGGCCAACCTCCCAACATCTGGATCTCGCTTCACTCCACACAAGGCTCACCCCAAACTTGTGCAACACCCATCTGGATGCTTCAGCGGTCATCGAAGCCACCCTGTCAAAAGCTAGGCAAAGAATTTGCACGTGGTTCACTTAGACCAATTTTGTTAAGGTAAAGCAGGTCGTGAAGAGAGATAAAAAATAACGCTTATCTCAAGAGAAGAAAATATTTGCAAGTTCAGGGTTGAACTGTGGGGTCCTTGGTGCTCTCTGAGCCTGGTGTTTTTCTTGCAGACGTTTCATGACTCAACTAGGGACCATCATCAGTGCCAGAACAAAGTGGGGTTGGTGGAGGAGGAGGAGGAGGAGGAGGACTGTGGGGTCCTTGGTGCTCTCCGAGCTTGCTAGTTTTCCACAGATGTTTCATTACCCAACTAGATAACATCATCAGTGTTAGAAAGGAGAGGGGTTTGCAGAATAGAGGGGGAGGGGGAGGAAGAAGAGGAGGGGGAGGGGAGGAAGAGAGGGGGGAGGAAGAGGAGAGGGAGGTCCTTGTTGCTCTCCGAGCTTGATGGTTTTTTTGCAGGCATTCCAGGACCCAACAAGGTGTGTCCTGATATGATGTTACCTAGTTGGGTCATGAAACATCGGCCAGAAAACCACCAAGCACAGAGAGAGCCAAGGATCCCACAAACACTTAATCATACATACGATGGACGGTTGCAGGAACTGGGCATGGCTAGTCTAGGGAAGAGAAGGACCAGGAGAGACAGGAGAGCATCTTCCAATATTTGAGGGGCTGCCACAGAGAGGAGGGGGGTCAAGCTATTCTCCAAAGCACCTGAGGTCCAGACAAGGAATAATGGATGGAAACTGATCAAGGAGAGATTCAACCTGGATATAAGGAGGAACTTTCTGACAGGGAGAACAATCAACAGAAGTTGCCTTCGGAAGTTGTGGGAGCTTCATCCCTGGAGGCTTTCAAGAAGAGACTGGACCGGCATCTGTCAGAAATGGTGTAGGGTCTCCTGCTTGGCGGGGAGGGGGGTTGGACTAGATGACCTCCCAGAGCCTTTCCAACTCTGTTAATCTGTATCTGTCTTCTCTTTTCCCCTTAAAAAAGTTGGCATCCCCATGGCACTTCGTTTCCTCAATGCCACCTTCCCTCTACAAAGCAGATGGACTCACCTTGCCAACTACCTGGCTTCCAGAGAAGGTTGGACTTTAATTCAGGTTCTCTACGCAGCCCTTTAGGATGTTGAGAGTTTGAGGCAACCCATCCCATGATTTCTCCTGTAGAGGTTGGCTGTCCTCTCTGCCTTCCTATCTTAGGACAACGCAGATGGGGAAGGTCCACAGGAAAAGGAATCTATACTTGGAACCAGAAGGTCTTTTGGGATTTTCTAAGAATCTAAGAAATAGAATAGAGCTGGAAGGGACCTTGGAGGTCTTCTAGTCCAGCCCCCTGCTCAAGCAGGAGATCCTATACCACTTCAGACAAGTGACTGCCCAGCCTCTTCTTTAAAAACCCCAGTGATGAAGCACCCACAACTTCTGAATTCAGAAGTTTAAGATAAACAAGAGAAAAGTAAAACGAATCAAAATGATTTAAACAGCCTTTTTAACGTAAAAACCTGTACAATCAAAACTCCTAATTTCTAGAGTAGAAAATATAGGTTTCTCAATTTTGACCATTTTAACATAAGTGGACTTCAACTCCCAGAATTCAACAGTGATGGCTGGGGAATTCTGGGAGTTGAATTCTGGGGCCAATCCCTCAAGATTGAGGGGGGCCTTTTACTAGGTTCGCCTGGTACGTCAGTTGCGCCCCTTCCTGGATCGGGATGCTCTGTGCACAGTCACTCACACCCTCGTCCTTTCTTGCCTAGACTACTGCAACGCTCTCTACATGGGGCTACCCTTGAAGAGCACCTGGAGGCTTCAGCTGGTCCAGAATGCGGCCGTGGGGGTCATCATGGGGGTACCTAGACGCTCCCATGCTACACCCCTTTTAGGCGGCCTGCACTGGTTGCCAGTTGTTTTCCAGGTGCGATTCAAGGTACTAATTATGACCTTTAAAGCGCTCCATGGCTTAGGCCCAGGGTACCTGCGAGACCACCTACTGCCACCAGTAGCCTCCCACCGTCCAGTACGATCCCACAGAGTTGGCCTCCTCAGGGTGCCCTCGGCCAAGCAGTGTCGGCTGGTGACCCCCAGGGGGAGAGCCTTCTCTGTGGGAGCGCCTTCCCTCTGGAATGAGCTGCCCCCGGAGCTTCGCATAATCCCCGACCTCCGGTCCTTCCGACGCGCCCTAAAAAGTTGGCTTTTCCAGCAAGCCGGCCTGGCCTGTTAATTTTAATTTTAATTCATTTTTTAAATGTATTGTTTCATAAATTCAATTTGTTTTTTTGGATATATATTTAATTTCTTTTTAACTTTTGGGATGTGTGTTTTTTAATGTTGTACGCTGCCCTGAGTCCTTTGGGAGAAAGGCAGCATATAAATCCAATGAAAACAAAGACAAAACAAAGAAGAGTGTGCAGGAAAGCCAATTAAAACCACTCACAAGAGGCATTTAATGCCTCATCCGTGGAATGTACAGGAAGTCCCAGATATACAACGGTTCATTTAGTGACCGTCTGAAGTTACGACACAACTGGAAAAAGGGACTTATGACCTTTTTCACTCTTACAAGCGTTGCAGCCTCTCTCTGGTCACGTGATCAAAATGTGGGCAATTAACAACCAACTCCTACTTATGACGGGTGCAGCATCTCGGGGTCCTCTGATCCCATATTACGACCTTCTGACAAGCTGAGTCCACGGGGAAGTCAGGTTCCCTCAACCACATTGTGATTCATTTAACAACTGCGGTGGTTGGTTCACTTAACAACCGTGACAAGAAAGGTTGTAAAAGAAAGGAGCAAAATTCACTTAACCACGGTCTCACTCAGCAACCAGAAATGTTGGGGTCCCTTGTGGTCATAACTCGAGGACTGTCTGTAATAGTCAACTGCCGCCTAGATCGTATGTAAACTAAATCAAATAGAGGAAACCAAATGGAGATTTACAAAACACATGTCACACAGGATCAACCCAAAACAAAACACACCCAGAAGGCGTAAGAGTCTGCAAAGCTTCTCAGTCAAGTGGCCTCAACGACCCTCCAAAAAGGGCACAAATAACCAGCTGCCTGCAAGGAATGTAAATTGTTCCATTCCACACCATCCTGTCAGAGCTGAAGAAGCTCCTTGGAACGAGAAGTGAAACATCTTCAAGGAAAAACCAAGGAAGACCAGTTGTCTCCTTCGGGACACAGAAGCATCAAAAGCAGAACTGTTTTTTTGGGGGGATCACTCATGAAAGGGTGGGTGTTATTGTCCAAATCTTCTCCATTGCCCAACAGGTAGAACATAGGTCTTCAAACTTGTCAACTTTAAGACTTGTGGACGTCAACTGGAGAATTCTGGGAGTTGACATCCACAAGTCTTAAAGTTGACACGTTTGGGGACCCCTGACATTGAATAATAGCCTTGGAAGGGGATTCCAACTCTATGATTATACTAGGGACCTTGGAGGTCATCCAGTCCAACCCCCCCCCCCTGCTTGAGCAGGAGATCCTATACCATTGCAGACCTTCTGGTTCTCCTTGAAAGCCTCCAGTGATGGGAGTCCAACCCTGACCGTCTTCTTATCTCGCCTTGACCCTACGGACGACAGACAATTCTCTCTCTCTCTCTCTCTGTCTCTCTCTGTCTCTCTCTCTCTCTCTCTCTCTCTCTCTCTCTCTCTCTCTCTGTCTCCTGGCTGGTGCAGCCGCATCAAAATAGCCACCACAACTTGGCGAGATCGAAGTCAAGAGAGGTTAACCCAACCATAACCCAAACGGCCTCATGATTGACAAAAGACCTGCAGCCGTTGGGTGACACTTAAGCTAGGAGGCCATCTGCCACCTTCCCAGGCGGCGCGAGGGGAGCGCAAGAAACCCAACACCCGCAGTCCGGTTGCGATGCCAGGCATCTGAAGAATGGGGCCTGCTCACCATAGTGCTATGTTCAGAATGAGTTCCCCCCCTTCCTCCAGCCCAGCCCACCATCTCCTTCACGGAGCAGCTCCACTTCCAACAGGCTGGAAAGCCAGAGCGGTTATCCCAGTCCTCCTCGTGTTTTACACATACGTGTAAGGCTCAACAAATAATCTGGGACATATTGACACGGCTGAAGAATGTCAGCGGTAACGATCAACATCTGCAGACCCAAATCTAAGCCGTCCTCTTAGAGAGGCGTATTAGGAAATGAATCTGTCGGAAATCAATGGAATTAGCTTAATAAAGCCGGACATCCACTCCTGTTTGACCCATTTCACCTGGTGAAAGTTCACTCAAACGGGGATTTTGAGTTTCAAATGTACCTTATACCAGGAGTCCCCAACCCCCAGTCCCTGGACTGGAACTGGGCCACAGCACGTCAGAAACCAGTCCACGTAAGCAAGCAAAGTCCCATCCGTGGGATGCAGGTAGCACGCAAAACAACGCCCTGTGTGGTCCAGAGAAAAACTTTCTCCATGGAACTGGTCCCTGATGCCCAAAGGATTGAGGGTCTCTGCCTTATACCTGAGGAGAGGCTGAAGGAACCATTGGCACAATCATAGCCAACTCTCAGAATTTTGGAATCGTGTTGGGGATGTTGAACCCCAAAGCTGAAGCTGTCATGGATCTTTCTGTCTCTAGGAATGGCCCCATCATCTTAGGCCCAGGCATCTCCAAACCTGGCCACTTTAGGACTTGTGGACTTCAACTCCCAGAATTCCCCAGCTGCCTGGGGAATTCCGGGAGTTGAAGTCCACAAGTCCTAAAGTGGCTGAGTTTGGAGAGTCCTGCCTTAGACAACAAAGGACAACCTGTGCAGCAGACAATGAGCTGACACAGCTCCCAACCAGTGGAAACGTTGGCCCATGCGCCTTAACATTCTCCTAAAATGCTAGGAGTGCTTTTAGTCTCCAAGAACTATTTATGAACCTAATTATTCACATTAAACAAATGTATCCAGCCGCCCAACTCTCACAGAGGTGAGTCCGGACGGCTCTTGCCACATCAAAAGCCATAATGTTAAAAGCCACATTCTATTTTTGCCTATTTGTTTCACAGCCAATTCATTTTTTACAACAACAAAAAAGCTGTAAAATGTGCAGTTTTAACGTCTCTCGGCCGCCAAGAGCATGGAAGCAGAGCTTTAAAATGACAAGAGGGATTTTTGTATTTTAATTTTTAACGACTAAAATTCATGCTCAACTTACAGAAGGAAGAATATAAAGAGCCATTTCGGATCTTGCCTTCAGACGCCCGTTTGACTTGTCATTCCTCAACTCCGCAGTCCTTTTCTGCAAAGTCCCACCAGAAAACAGCTTCTCGTTCTCTCCTCCACCGTTTCCTGGTCTTCAATGCTGAAAAAAGCACGTAGCCAAAACAACATGGTGTCCAAAGAAGACATTGGAGACAAAGAGGAAAACAGATCAAATCATCCCTAGCCACCCCCAAAAAGATGTGACAATGGAGACCTTCAGAAAGAAAATTAAGTGTGGGACGAGGGCATTGTGAGAACAAAACACTCATGGGTTCCAGGGTTGCTTCGATACAATTCTGTGGGATCCTGGATTGGTGGTGAAATTTGAATTTTTTTACTACCTGTTCTGTGGGCGTGGCAGGAGAAGGATACTGCAAAAACCCCATTCCCTCCCCATTCTACTCCAGGGGGAAGGATACTGCACTCTGGGGCCAGCCAGAGGTGGTATTTGCCGGTTCTCCAAACTACTCAAAATTTCCGCTACTGGTTTTCCAAAACTGGTGAGAACCTGCTGAATTTCATCCCTGTCCTTGATGCTTTCTTTGTTTGATTGGTTTTTTTTTAGCAGATGATGCTGCATTATACAACTAGGCAACCATCCTGAATGCTAGTGACGATAATGTTACTTAAGTTTTGGGTCATGCAATATCTACAAGAAAACAAGCAAGCTCAGAGAGCACCCAGGATCCCCCTCATGTCAACCAACATATTCTCCTTTATTGATGCAATTCTAGGTTTTTAGAGCAAGGACCGGGCAGTTTTGGGCCCTGGCATGAAAAGCTACGAAAGGCAAAGCCACACACACTGGCAACAGCCCACTGTGCGATGCTAAAGAGAAGACCTCCGAGCTCACAGAACTGCAGTTCCTGTCAAAGACCCTGGGAGACCAGACACACCCAAAAACTGCAGGGAAGAGACGCCAACGCCCACGGAGAGGCTCCGTCTACGAGGTCGCGGTTGCCCAAAAAGTGCTTTTTCCAAAGGCAACTGGACTTCCTTGATTTTTTTTTCTTTAAAAACGTTTTGCTTCTTATCCTTCTTTGGAACTGGAAAGGTTTCTGGAATGTCCCAAAGCTGCTTTTTTCAAGAGGCAACTGGACTTTCTGGTTTTTCCTTGAAGACGTTTCGCTTCTCATCCCAGAAGCTTCTTCAGCTCTGACTGGATGGTGGGGAAGGGAAGGAATTATACTCCTTGCAGACAAAGCCGGTCATTTGCATCCTTTTAGAGGGTCATTGAGGCCACCTGGAGGTTTCTCTGTGTCCTCGAGGGTCAGCTGAGTAGTGGAAATGGGTGTGACTACAACACAGTCCTTTCAGCAGTTCCAAGAAGGCTCCACACCCATTTGCACCACTCAGGTGACCCCGAGGACACAGAGAAACCTCCAAGTGGCCTCAACGACCCTCTAAAAGGATGCAAATGATTAGCTGTCTGCAAGGAGTATCAATCCTTCCATTCCCCCACCACTTCAGTCAGAACTGAAGAAGTCTCTTGGAGGAGAAGCAAACATCATAACCCCCCCCCCCCGCAGAAAAATCTGGTTGCCTCTTGAAAAAAGCACCTTTGGGACAACCATGACCTGAATGGCTGAGACTCTCCATAGATATGAAGCTTCTTGGATGAGAAGCAAAACATTTTCAAAGGAAAAAAACCAAGAAAGTCCAGTTGCCTTTTGAAAAAAGGAACTTTGAGAAAGGAACTACAAGGCACAAACTTAACATCACCCTAAAAGTGTCTTTCCATCTTCGGAAAAAAAACCTGTTTCCATAATGTCAGCATCTGAGTTGAAGTAGTGGAAGGGGGGGGGCAATGGAGCCAAGCTTGAGATGCTGCATTCGGTCCACGCCCTTTGCACGCTCAAAAAGAGTGTGCAGCCCTGAAACTCTTTGTACCTCTTTTATTTCATGGTTTCACCTTGTTCTTGAGGATGCAAGAAAACACCCAGAATGAAGCGTTTAAGAACAACTGCTGTGGCTAAAGGAGATACGCTCACCCTCTTCCCATTTCTCAGTCCAACTGTGCCATTATGCAGCTGTTATTTTTAATTTTTCCAGAGAAAACAAGGCAGGGGCACAAAGCCAGAAATCTCAAGAAATAAATAAAGTTGCGTAACGGTTCCCATCCGGAGTTCCCCAGCCTCCAAACGAGAGAACCGTGAATTCTTAACATAGACCGAAAAGTTAGCGGCCTACACAGACCAGGCACCTGTTATAGGAAATTCTCCTTTTGCTGAGACAGTTCACTTGCTGGGCGTCAAAATTGCTATGTCCATCTAGGCGCAAAGCCTCACCTAACCCCTTACGCACCTCTTTTTGCATTAGTAGAATTTTTTGTGCTACCGTATCCCCCAGCCATCCTGGAAATCTTGCAAAGGCAGAGATTTAATTTTAAAAATAAAAACAAAAACAACACAACTGCTACTGTTGTTAATTTGAAACTGGTTAGATGGATAAAGGTGTTATAGGGAATTTGGCTGACCGGCTGTAGGTGGCCATATCTGAACACGCAACGATGCTCGGACGTCCAAGTCACACCTCCCTTCTTGCGTCCAATTCTTTGGATCGTGTAGGTCCCTTCTGGATGGACAGATTGAGATCCCTTTTCTGCTCTGTAGATTCACCAAGTTCAACGGACTTGATTCCCACCGGATCCCCTCTAGGATTACACTGGAGAAAGCACTTTGCTGCAGAAGGGACTCTAGGCAAAAACACACCATACTATGACAGTTCCTCTCTCCAGTTTTTTAAAAAATTCATTTTTATTATTAATATTTTCAAATCCTTTTATGTTTGTGGGGTGTCTTCTTTTTGCTGATTTTATTAAATGGATCCCATCTATTCTCACGTGGAGATAAGAGACATTCGTCTCTTACAAATACACAAAATACAGACGTCTGTGGAAATCCTCCGTCCTCCAGGTCAAAATGTGCTTTTTTTATAAGAGGCAACTGGACTTTCTGGTTTTTCTTGGAAGACGTTTCGCTTCTCATCCAAGAAGCTTCCTTCAACTTCTGAAGAAGCAGCTTCTGGGATGAGAAGCGAAACGTCTTAAGAAAAACCAGAAAGTCGAGTTGCCTCCGGAAAACAAAAGTATCTTTGGGATACAAAATTCAGGTACACAGGGACAAAAAACTATAACTTATAAATGGTTACTAAAGTGACCAAGAATATATGAATGACATGCAAATAATAATAATAATAGCAAGCCACTTTGGTTATTGTAGAAATAAAATCTATGCAAGAAACCAGTAACATGCGCAGAGTTTCGTTATTGCTGCTTTTCATTTAAAATAAAAACAGCTCTAAAAGCAAATTTAAATCTCAGCTGCTGACTTGCCCTACAAGTCAGCTAATGAACCTGGCTTATTTTCGGAGTCTGGAAACCTAGAACTCCTGAAATCCCCAAGTATGAAGTCATTGTGCCAAAATTGTAGACGGCTCCCAAAACTGGACTGGATCCCTCAGTTATGCGAATTCAGTGCTTACGCAATTAAATATTACATTTTGTCCTGCAATATTAATATGTTACGTCTCCCTGTTATGCAACAAACCCCAGAACGTGATTAAATCACCGCAAACCTTGGCTTGTGGACTCCAGTTCAAAGCGGCTGGTGAGCAGATCCACACCATTTAACGGTGCACAATTACTTGACCGATATTTCCGTGATTAAATATCATTAAACTAAGGAAACGGATTGCCCAGATTTTAACGAGAGTCGGTTGCATTGAATTTTGGGTTTGGGCTCACATCACAGAATGACAACAAATGTCTCTTATCTCTGTCTGGGAACAGGTGGAATCTATTTTCAGCAAAAACACACACACACACACACACACACACACACACGGGTTTGAAAGCATTATTAGTAATGATGATTTCTTTTGTTTGACTGGAGAGAGGAACTGTTATACTATGGAGTGTTTTTTTGCCTAGAGTCCCTTCTGCAGCATAATCCTAGAGAGATCCAGTGGGAATAGAGTCCGTTGAACTTGGTGGATCTACACAGCAGGAAAGGGATCTCAATCTGTCCATCCAGAAGGGACCTACATGATCCAAAGAATTGGACGCAGGAAGGGAGGTGTGACTTGGACATCCGAGCATCGTTGTGTGTTCAGATATGGCCACCTGCAGCCGGTCAACCAAAATCCCTATAACCCTTCTGTCAATCTGGCCAGCTTCAAATTGACAACACGGCCAATTGTATTACAATAACAGCTACAAGACTGGCAGAGAGGAGCAGGTTCAATCCTTAACACCGCTATTAAAAGCTCAAATCTGCCTTGCTTTGCCAAATCTGCAAGGCAACAAGGTGGAGGCCATCACTCCGATCCCCAAATCAGATGGGAGACAAACAACACTGAATAGTTAGATCACGGCATCTGGGGATGAACATTTTCTGAAGAAATCCTGGTTTTGTCAACTAGCGATCACCGCGATTCCAAAATTTGGGAAAAAATCAGGTTCTGTCTGATGAAAAGGAAGAAGGGAGAAACTTTGTAACAGACAATGCCAAATCTGATCTCATTTTTAGCACAGAAACCAGAGATGGGTCTACAAAACCAACATGAATTCTCCAATTAAATATATGTGCATTTAGAAAATAATAAACCTCACAAGCAGAGAACCAAAATTACATACAGTCTAACGACACCGAACATTTATTTTTAGTGATGGGGTTTTAATATTTAGAAAATGTTAATTGCAGGCGGCTATTTAGCCCTCCCCAAGCCGGCAAAAGACAAACAGAAAGGAAGGCAGCAGCTGGATTGAACCACCGGAATGATCAAAATGCAACTGGACATCCCATATGCTCTACAGAGGGAAGAAATCCACAAAAATTGGAACAGACCTTACAGAAGTACAGGACAGGGCAAGATTTCCCTTGTCCTTAAGGGACTGCGGCTTATAAAGGAAAAATCTAACCACCCATCAAGGAAAGGGAAGAGGCCAAATAAGAGATGAAGTGCTGAGCTGGATGTAGAAAAATTGGCTGGGAATAAAATCCTTGTCTCTAAGCAATTTTAAGACAAGGAGAAGCAACTGCTTCAACACACAGTTCCTCTGTTGCGGAGACTCAGCAATCAGTCCAGGCTGGGAGAATAAAAGTAGGTTTCAATCACAGCAAACTTTCAAATTCTTGCTACAAGGAAACAATACAGTGATGTTTGCGCTTTAATGAACATCATATCAGGACCATTATTACTATACACCGAGAGCAGCTAGCATGTTAGCAGAGATGGGGCAGTCGTCCAATCGGGCTTAAGGTTTGCTTTTATAAAATACAGTCTCTGAAATAAAAGTCTTTATATTTTGGGTTTTAATAGGCAAAAGGAAACAATGGACGCATTTGATCTTCAACTAACCAAGCCTGGCTAACCACAGAATGCCAAGATGCTCCACGCAGTAGCAAAACGCACCCCATTCTGTAGCCGCACCATTTTGTAAGTCTACCTTCAAAATCTCTTTGGAATATCTATTTCATCATCGCTTTGACTTTGGCTCATATTTACCTGACGCTGAGCTTTCTGGATAACTTGACATTATTGTTCCCTCGACATAAAAAAACGAACCATCCGCAGGAAGGCCGAGCATTTCCAATCGCAGAGAAAATGCCCAGGTAATAAAAACTGCAGGAAAATGCCCAAACTCCCATCCTCACCATAAAACAAGAAGCCAGAAGCAAAGCTAGAAAAAAACCAGGTCTCTCTCTCTCTCTCAAAGCAGCCCCCCCCCCCCCCGCAGCTCTGATGTGTTTTAAGGAATAATAAACCCAGCAAAAGTTGCCATTTTTGCTTTTTTTTTTCCTGGGATATTGGTTTTCCCAGACTTTTTCTTTGACTAGTCATCTTCCATCCAAAAATGGACCAGCTCAAAACTTATATTTTTTCCTGACAGCATCAGGGGCAAGGAAGCTGCTGCTCCTTAGCTGGATTTAAATAAGAAGTGAGGAGGGGTCAGCTAGAAAGTTAAAAAAAAGGAAGGAAGGAAGGAAAGAAGGAAGGAAGGAAGGAAAGAAGGAAGGAAGGAAAGAAGGAAGGAAGGAAGGAAGGAAGGAAAGAAGGAGGGAAGGACAATCTCTCCTTCTTTGCACAAGGAAGGTGGCTAGAATAATGCGATCCTACTTTAGATAGTTTCCCTGTCAGCATTTTAGCCTGTTCTTATTGTGCTGAAGGAGAGGCTGCAAAAGCCAAGCTCCCACCAAGGAGACCCCCCCCCCACCCACTTCTCTGCCTCTGATCCCAGCAGCGTCCGCAAGGAAAGCAAACCCAAAGGATCCGGCTAGGCGCAGAGTTGCGCACTGCGAAAAAAAAATAAATGAATCCGCTTTCAGCCCAAGGACGGCAGGGAGAGCCGCTCAAGGCCATCAGATCTAGAACACGATCCTGAAACTCTGGGAAAAGGCTTTTCTCCTCCCCTCCCCCATCAACCTGCAATAAAATCAACTCGCTTCCCTGATCGCCGAGAGCTGAATCTTCTTTTGCTCACTTCGGAAGGAAACGGAGGGGATCCTCACTCACTTGCTCCACCGACCCCCGCCGCGATGCCTAGCGATCCAGAACCCAGACCTGAGTTGCGTTTCACAGCCAGGCTCGGCTTTTTTTCACGCGCATCCTTCCCAAAAACTAAAAATAAATGGAGCGTTTCCTGCCCTTCTCTCGAGACCAGAAAGAAGCCCAGTTCAAACGAAGCCCCGGGAAAGCGCAAATCGGCACGAGATCAACTAAAAGGAACGTCTGAACGCAATGAAATAAATGTGCTCGTTTTAAAATCCGCACAAATCCAGGCGTTGCTCCCCGCCCCCAAATGCCGTTTGCAGCATTTGGAAGGAAGGAAGGAAGGAAGGAAGGAAGGAAGGAAGGAAGGAAGGAAGGAAGGAAGGAAGGAAGGAAGGAAGGAAGGAAGGAAGGGAAGGAAGGAAGGAAGGAAGGAAGGAAGGAAGGAAGGAAGGGAAGGAAGGAAGGAAGGAAAGCATCAAGGTGGATGAATGAAGAGCGGGGGGAGGGAGGGAGGGAGGAAAAGGAAAAAAAGGAAGGAGGGGAAAGAAAGAAAGAAAGAAAGAAAGAAAGAAAGAAAGAAAGAAAGAAAGAAAGAAAGAAAGAAAGAAAGAAAGAAAGAAAGAAAGAAGGAACCGGCAACAGGTGATCTCCATTGAAAGAAATCTAGTTTGGACTTCGCCTTGATAATAAGGTATTTTCTTGCAAGGAGCCACTAAAACGATTCCCAAACTGTTTGGATAAAGCCTCCCCCCACCCCTTATTCCCCCCCCCCGAATTCCTCATCCGGCTGCTCCCCCAAAGAAGCTCATCCTAAACCCCGCACTTGGAAATAAGACCCCAAGATCGCTAGATTATTATTTTTTTCTACTAAGGGGAATTTCGAAGTTTATCCTAAGACAAATGAAGTTTCTGCTGGATTCGCTGCTTTTTTTCTTCTAGGAAAATCCTTTTAAAAAATTACTTCCGATCTTCTCACTTACTATCTTGCCCTTTCAATCAATTTTCTGGGCTATTTTTCTAAAGGAAGCAGAGAGGGATTTCATCGGTTGAAAATGTAGAGTTTAAAATATTCACACAACTTTTAGCATCTAAAATACGACAGTTAGCAAGTTTGGAAAGAATCCCCCCCCCCCCCCGAATTAGCCCACATGGTATTTTTAAGCTCTATAAAACTGATTTAAAGAAAAGGAAAAAAAATGCTTAAGCTCAGAAGTGGAACTGGAGGGGGGGGAGTCATTTATTACCATCTAAAATAAATACTTGGGACAGCACTGTGTTGTAATAACAGCAGCCAAAATTGTTAAATAGGAAACGAGATCTCCCACCAAATTGTTTCTAACGAGATACAAACAGGATGAGATAAAAAGGCACATTTTCATATTACTTCATACCAAAAGAAGCTACAAATGCATGCTTGAACATAGATATTTACCAACTATTTTTAAATGTTTTTTTTCCAGTGTTTAAAAGCTGCAGGATAGCATTGCAAAATCTGTCTGAGTTCATCTGAAACAACTGTGTTTTTTTTTAATATAGAAAACTGAATCAACGTATAAATCTTATCAAGAGGAAAAAGGATACATACGGTAGATAAAGCCAAGAGGGAAAAGTTAACATCGAAGGCGACCTGAAACAGAATCTATAGAAAACAAAAGAAAAATTAAAAGAAATTAAATAGCAAATGCAGGAGTATTTATTTTGCAAGGTAATCTTTGAACTAAAGATCTTTTCATTTCATCTAAGGCAGCCTTACAGGACATTTTAAATGTCTTCTAAATCTCTCGATTCTCTCCAAAGGCTAGAATTATGCACACTCCCACATTTTCTCTCTGAAAAAACAAAACAAAATTATTCCCCACCCCCCACCCCAATCATCTTTGAACAACAACCGAGACATGCAAAGAATTTCAACAGATTTAGAGGAAAAACTAGAAAGGGAAGACCAAAAGATTTATGTCTAAAGAGATTTATTTTTTTTTTGTTTCGTAGCAAATGAAAGCTAGAATGCCTGAACACAAACAGAAACAGTTCATGACAAATAAACAAAAAATATATATTTATCTATATATAAATATTAAGTTGGTTTGAGGTTGTAACTGCCTGCATGGCTCAAGAGCAGGATGTGGAAAAAGAAAGAAAGATTAAGAACTGAATCAAAGCTTCAGAGGAAAATTGATTTTATCTAGATGAAACTGTTAAAAACCACAAAAATCGAAAGGTCATTTTAAAATGCCTCGCACCTAAAAATGCACCAGTTTCCAAAATTTCACAAATTGTGCTGGGCTTTTGAGAAATGCCCATTATTCATTTAGCATCCTTATTCCGTTACGGTTTCATTTTTATTTTATTTCATTTAAATAAACATTTAAAAACAACAACACCCCAAATCCAGTTCAGTAAAAGCTTTCCCCTGAAAAGCATTCACTGCAAGATTTTTTTTCTGGGTTGATTCTGCAATAAATAAAGTGTGCATTTTATAAATCAGGTTCCGACTTAACATTTCGCTTCCTCGACGTTTAATAAATAATTCTGGTGCATAGTATTTGTAACATTAATATAGCAGCTCATATATTCATCTATTGCCTTTCAAATCATCTTAAAAGGAGTGTTTAATTTCCCCCCCCTCCCAAATAATTGTTTTAAACAGCATAGATAATTTTAAATCTCTATAAAACAAACAGCATTATTTTAATCCAATTGATTACTGTATATAGTGCATTCGGCTCTGTCAACATCATCGTTAAATTAATTTCTTATATTATTTGCATGCTATTACATACAAACTTTTATTTAAGACTGTGTTTGAAGTTCTTTTTTTTCTCTTTTCGTTTAAACACCAAGCAAATGAAGGCTGGAGAAAATCAGGGGGGGCGGGGGGGAGAGGGAGAATAGGGGAGGGCGGGGGGGGGGCAAAGGCGACCGCTGTACAAGTGGACACTTTTAATAAGTTAATTGGCTCAGTTCCCCGTCTTTAAAAAAAGGACAGACAGACAGACACACAAATCAGGAATTAAGGGGAGAGGGGGAAATGGGGGGGGGGGAGATAAAAAGACAAAGTAAACTCAAACCCAGCTTCCGAGGCCCAACGAACCGAGTCCCCCCCCCCCCCGCCGGCAAAGAGCCGCCCCGGGCCGCCCCATCGAAAGAGAAGGAAGGAGGGAGCGAGCGAGCGCCTGACGGCGGCTGCCTCGCCCGATGCAGGGCGCCCCGTCGGGGGAGGAGAGGCGAGGCGGGCTAAATCCCATACATGGCCGGCATGCAGGGGTCCCGGGGGGGGGGAGAGAAGAAGAAAGTGGGGAGGGGTCTCCGTCGAAGCGTCCTTCGCCCCCCAGCCGACGACAAGCGGCTCCTTTCCCTCCGTCTGTCTGTCCGTCCAGGCGGCGCTGTCCTTCTCTCCCTCCAGAGGGGTCCAGGCGAGGCGGGCATTTGTCGTGCCGTCGGAGGGTCCACACGTCCAGGCGGACGGACAGACACGCAGACAGAGAGACCGAGGGGCGGATCCCCCCCTCCTCCTCTTCCTCCTTCCAAGCGCTGCGGCCGCGTCCTCCTCCGTCGGGCCGGGCCAGGAAAGCACCGCTCGTCCGCCCCGTCGGGGCCCGCTCTCACAGGTAGAAGTCCGCGGGCTTGGCGGGGCCGGGGGGCGGCGGGGCTTGGGGCGGGGGCTCCCGGGCGCCGTTGGGGGCGGCGGGGAAGGCGCGTCCGGCCAGCTTCTCGTACTTCTCCTTGTAGAGGTCTCTCTCCTTGGCCAGGCGCGTCACCTCCAGCTTCAGCTGCTCCACCTGGCCCTGCAGCTGGCACTTCTCGTTCTCCAGGATGTGCCGCTGCTGGACGCGCTTGTAGCGGCAGGACTGGGCGTAGCCGCGGTTCTTCAGCGTGCGCCGCTTCTGCTTCAGCCGGATCACCTCCTCCTTGCTGAAGCCGCGCAGCTGCCGGTTCAGCTCGCGCACCGACATGGAGACCAGCTGCTCGTCGGAGAAGCGCTCCTCCAGCCGCGCGTGCAGGTGCCCGGGGTGGTGGTGGTGGTGGCCGCCGTGGTGGTGGCCGTGGTGGTGGTGGTGGTGCCCGCCGGCCCCGCCCGGGCCGTGGTGGTGGTGCCCGTGGTGGTGGTGAGCCAGGGAGGGGTGCGCGTGCGGGACGGTGGAGCCCGGCGCCAGCTCCTCGCCCGGGAAGGGCTGCCCTCGGAAGCCGTCGAAGCTGCCCCCGGGGGCTCCCCCGCCGCCCGGTCCGCCGTGGTGCCCGTGGTGGTTGTGGTGGTGGGCGGCAGCCGGGTGGTGCGGGGCTCCAATCAGCGCCTCGACGGCGTCCTCGGGGGTCAGGTTGAGCGCCTCGGGGTTGAGGTGGTGCTGGTAGCTCGACATCCAGTAGAGATCCTCCAGCTGCGCCGCCGCTTTGCCCGGCCCGAGGCTGTTGCCGCCTCCGCCTCCTCCTCCTCCTGCCGCCGTCGGGGCTCCGAGGCCGGGCGGGGGCTGCCCGCCGGGGCTGGGCGCGCAGAAGCTGGGCGAGGAGGGCACGGAGGAGCAGGGGGTGCTGAGCGGCGTGGAGGAGAGCGAGCCGGGCGGCGGGAGGCGGTGGCAGAAGCGCTCCGCCTCGGCCGGCTCCTTCTTCACCTCGAACTTCATCAGGTCGAAGTCGTTGACGTACTCGATGGCCAGCGGGCTTGTGGGCAGCTCGGCCCCGCTCAGGGCCAGCTCCGAGGCCATCTCAGGCCGGGCCACGGGACGCCAGAGCCGCGCCCGGCCCGACGACGGCGCCCCCGCCGCCGCCCGCTCGCCCCGGCCGTCGGAGAGAGCCCCGGGGGTGGGGTGGGGGGCGGCTGGTCCAGCTGGGCTGCCCCCTGGGAACGGCCCCAGGTCCCCGCTGCGGGGAGGGGGCTTCCTCGACGGGGCCCCCCTCCCCGGCCCGTTCCGCGCGAGGGTCCCGGCGCTGCGCCTTCCGCCGCAGCCGCCGCCGGCCCGCCGCCTCCCCCCTCCGCGCGCAACTGAAATGCTGAAGGGCGCACTCTGGCTCTTATAGCGAGGCCAGGCAGGCCCCGCCCGACGAGGCGGGGGCAGCCGCCTCCCCGCCTATAAGGGGGACGGGGCTGGCGGGGCCGCCGGCTGAGCCTATCGCCGCCCCGCCGTCCAGCTGTCAATCTCTCGCGGGAACAGCTGGAAGCCCGGGCCGAGGGGAGGGGCGGGGAGGAGGGGGGGAGAGAGAGGCAGGGGGGGAGGCTCCCCCCAGCGGCCGCGCCCGGCAAGGGCTGCCCGCGCTAGTGCGGAGACCCAACCGGGCGCTCGCGGCTTGACAGAGGAGGAGGAAGAAGGAGGAGGAGGAGGAGGAGGAAGAGGAGGAGGACGAAGGAGGGGAGGAGGAGAAGGAGGAGAAGGAAGAAGAAGGAGAGGAGGGGGAGAAGAAGGAGGAGAAGGAAGAAGAAGAAGGGGAGGAGGGGGAGAAGAAGGAGGAGGAGAAGAGGAGGAGGAGGAAGAAGAAGAAGAGGAGGAGGAGGAAGAAGAAGAGGAGGAGGAGGAAGAGGAGGAGGAGGAAGAAGGAGGAGGAGGACAAAGAGGAGGGGGAGGAAGAAGAGGAGAAGGAGGAAGAAGAAGAGGAGAGGGAGGAAGAAGAAGAGGAGGAGAAGGAAGAAGAAGAAGGGGAGGAGGGGGAGAAGAAGGAGGAGGAGAAGAGGAGGAGGAGGAAGAAGAAGAGGAGGAGGAGGAAGAAGAAGAGGAGGAGGAAGAGGAGGAGGAGGAAGAAGGAGGAGGAGGACAAAGAGGAGGGGGAGGAAGAAGAGGAGAAGGAGGAAGAAGAAGAGGAGAGGGAGGAAGAAGAAGAGGAGGAGGAGGGGGAAGAAGAGGAGGAGGAGGAGGAAGAAGCGGGAAAGAGCAGCGCTGCTGCCACGGAGGGAGGGAGGGAGGGAGGGGGAGGGGGCCATGCAGTTGTGCCAGAAGAGACTGGAGAGAGAGACTTTGTCTGAAGTGGAGGAAGGTCTCCTGCTGAAGCAGGACTAGAAGACCTCGAAGGTCCCTTCCAGCTCTATGGTGGATTGATTGAATACAGGAAACAGATGCGAATAAGGAGGGAGGGGAGGACAGGCATGGTAGGCAGATTGGTGTGCATACCCAAGGGTCTTCTGTCCCCACTTATTCATATCCATTTCCTGTATTCATAATTATGTTTATACTTATATCTATCTTATACATGCTTGACAAAATAAAATAAATTATTTTTTTTAAAAAAAGAGACAGGCACTTTGTCTGAAGTGGAGGAGGGTCTCCTGCTTGAACAGGGGCTGGACTAGAAGACCTCGAAGGTCCCTTCCAGCTCTATGGTGGATTGATGGATGGTCTCGCCCCGAGTCCCTTTTTGGGAGAGGGGGCGGTTTAGAAATGTGAATAAATAATAATAATAATAATAATAATAATAATAATAATAATAATAATAATAATAATTGTGCTGGAGGGAAGGCAGCCTACTTGGGAAGCCCTTCCTTTCAGTCACGCCTCCCTCCGCCCAGGGACGCTGCGGACGGAGGCCTCCCTGAGAGCGGATGACCCTGGCAGGCCTGGGCGTTACACAACAGGCAGCCACACCCACAACACAGACACGTGCGCACAGACCGACGGACAAAGAGGGGCTGCCAGGATCCTTGGCTTGCTTGCAGGGAGCATTGCCGATCTGGAATGCCAAATGGGAGCCGGATGGGAGGCCACCAGGCAATCCAGAGGCTCAGCGAGGGGAAGCATCCACCTGGAAAAGGTAAGTGATTTTGATAGGTTCATGAAATCTGCTCCCCCATCCCCCAAGTCCAGTTCACCTCCAGGGAGCCTCCAGGCAGCAGCACCTAAGGTGGAGTTCGGACGGATGGGGTGCCACTAGGAAAGCCAAGCTGGGGCTGCATTGTTGAAAAATAGCCCAGAAAAGTTCTGACTTTTTCCTACGGAATCCCACGGAGAAGCCCATGAAGTCACGAGCAGCCTCCAGAGTTTGGCTCAAAGGATATTTTCATTTTGTTTGCTTTCATCTAATTTGGGGTGGGGGTGAAAGATGAGGACCCTCCCTCCGCACCCTGAAGAGAAAGATGGCAGACAGTAATTGGTCAATTATCTGGATTGGGGAAATATGTCGTGTGGCTCGTAGCACGGTGGACATTATCGATTTGGCATGATAAAGCTAATAAAAGCAATTTGAACTGCTTGGATTCACTCTAGGCAGCCGGTTGTGCTTTTTTAAAAAACAAAACCCCCAAACAATAACATGGCTTGTTCAACACAGAGAGAGAGACAGAGAGAGAGAGAAAGACAGAGAGAGAGAGAGAGAGAGAGAGAGAGAGAAAGTAAAGAGAGGGGGTAACAAAGAAAGAAAAACAAAAGGAGAAATAGAGAGAAAGAAAAGAAAGAAAGAAAGAAAGAAAGAAAGAAAGAAAGAAAGAAAGAGTAAGAGATAGAAATAAAGTGTAAGACAGACAGAGACAAAATGAAGCAACAGAGAAAGGAGAGAAAGAGGGAAAGAGAAAGTAAGAGAGAAAGACAAAGAAAAAGAAAGCAGGAGAGAAAGGAGAGAAAGAAGGAAAGAGAAAGTAAGAGAGAAAGAGAAAGAAAGCAGGAGAGAAAGGAGAGAAAGAGATAAAGTAAGTGAGAAAGAAAGAAGGAAGGAAGATAGAAGGAAGGAATGATAGGAGAAGGAAGGAAGGAAGGAAGGAAGGAAGGAAGGAAGGAAGGAAGGAAGGAAGGAAGGAAGGAAGGAAGGTTATCACCACCCAAGGACTCTTACCTGTCTCTTTCAGTTTAAACAGGTGTGCTGGAAGAAGGATGGGAAATCCATCCATCCATCCATCCATCTATCCATCTAGTCTTCAGCATGAAATCCTGCTGGGTGACTTTGGGTCAGTCCCTCTCTTTCTCCTCCCAACCCTCCTCACAGGGTTGTTGTTGAGGGGAAAAAGGAGGAGGGAGATGAATTGGATACGTTCTCCCTCTTGAGTTGTTTGCAAAAATACGAAAGGCAGGATAGAAAATAAATAAATACCCCAAAAATGCAACAATAAAGATCAATTTAATAATAAACATGTTAATTTGATAATAAAAATACACTTTTGATCAATATAAATTTGAGAATAAAAACATATTTAATAATAAGTAGAAGTAAGGCTGAAAGGGGAGCAGAGCATTGGCGGGGGGGGCTTCTGAGCGGGAGAGAGACCTCTTCGGCTGCTGGTTGCAACGGCTTCAGGTCTGCTGGCCATCTTAAGGGGTCCGGGGTCTCCCTGGACATCTAACCTCGGCATTCATCGCCAGGGTTCCCCCCCCACCCCTTGTTTCTTTCCATCAGCTTCTTGCCTGCATTTACCTGAGCTGTTCATCTCCTTCAGCTGGGAGGGCCCAGAGGATGGCCACATCTGGAGAAGGCCTCACTACCGCCACCGACCCCTTTCCTGGCTGGCTGCTTTGACGTCACTTGAAGCCCCCTCCCACCCACCTTGCCTCAGAGGGGCTCTGCCGACCCAGCAGAGGAAGAAAAGTCTTGCTTGCTTCATTTAGGGCAGGGGTGTCCAAACTTGGGAACTTTAAGACTTGTGGACTTGAAGTCCACAAGTCTTAAAGTGAAGAGTTTGCAAGTTTGGACACCCCTGATTTAGGAGCTTCAGATGGAAGATGGAAGCCAGGCAGAGGAAGGGCCAGCAGGCGTGGGGGGGGGGAGGCAGAAAGCGAGGGGCAGTGGGGGGGGTTTCCCTCTCGGACTTGCACTGAAGACAGAACAGCAACATTAAGAATAACGAAAATAGCTGCAACACAAATGAAATAACTCCATCTACCTGGGGCTCTAGACTCAGAATGAGTAGCAGAATAACTGAGTTGGAAGGGACCTTGGAGGTCTTCTAGTCCAACCCACTGCCCAAGCAGGAGGGCTTATACCATATCAGACAAATGGCTATCCAACATCTTAAAGACTTCTAGTGTTGGAGCATTCACAACTTCTGGAAGCAACTTCTGTTCCACTGATTAATTGTTCTCCCTGTCAGGAAATTTCTCCTTAGTTCTAGGTGGCTTCTCTCCTTGATTAGTTTCCACCCATTGCTTCTTGTTCTACCCTCAGGTGCTTTGGAGAATAGTTTGACTCCCTCTTCTTTGTGGCAAGCTCTGAGATATTGGAAGACTGCTATCCTGTCTCCCCTGGACCTTCTTTTCTCTAGACTAGACATACCCAATTCCTGCCGCTGTTCTTCATAAGTTTTGGAATGCAACTTGTTAATCTTGCATAATTCGGGCACTTTCTCAGAAATGGAAGGGAAGAAGGATTTGCTGCCCAGCACCCCCTGGGCACCCCCTGTGAAGGATTACCCTGAACCACCCAATCCTTGCTTGGGGCAGAGGGCGCCCTAAATCCCACCATTTGACCTGTGGTTTACAAGATTGAGGCTGGGAGGGGGTGGGAAGATACAACCGAGAGGATCTGCCTAAATCCTCAGTGGACCTTCGGTCTAATCTGCCTCTGGCAGCAACTCAGAACTGGAGGAGGAGGAGGAGGAGAGGAAGAGGAAGAAAAGAGAGGAGAAGGAAGAGGAGGAGGAGAGAAGAAGAAGGAAGAGGAGGAGAAGAAGAGAAGGAAGAGGAGAAGAGAAGGAAGAGGAGGAGGAGAAGAGGAGGAGGAGGAGGAGGAGCAGAAAGAAGAGGAGGAGAACAGGAGAACGAAGAGGAGGAGGAGAAGAGGAGGAGGAGGAGGAGCAGAAGGAAGAGGAGGAGGAGAGGAGAGCAGGAGAACCAAGAGGAGGAGGAGAGAAGAAGAAGGAAGAGGAGGAGGAGGAGAGAAATGAAGAGTAGTAAGTATTGGTTATTAACATCCAGAGAAGGAATATGAAGCACAGTGACTGATGATCTCTGGATGGCCCAGCTGGACTTTCCCCCTCTTTTGACTCTTCCCAAAGACCCTCTCCAGCCTCCATGGACCAAGACAGAGAGAGCTAAAACTGGCCCCGTATGTCTTCCACCACAAGCGAGCCGTAAAAATCCAGAGCGGAGATCTCCTCCTAATGCCCCAGTAAGGCAGACACGCGTGGACACGTATGTGCTCGAGCTGGGGATCCTCAGCCTGGAATCCCCTCTCCGGGTGCCAGAAGATTAGCAGCTGCCTGGACGGGGAGAGTGTTAGATATTAGCATATATCGTAGGAAGTCTCCTCTCTGGTCCGCTGCTACAGCGGGAAACAGGTATCGCTCTGATTGGTCGAGAGGCGTACCCGAGTACTATAAAAGGGGAACCCTCCGGCCACAGAGTAAGCTGGATCACTTCTCCTACTAATAAAGAGCTGTTAAGTCTCTTCGTGTCCGCAGTCTGTTCTCTCGTTGCCCAGATCTAACATTGGCGACGAAGGTGGGATTGAGAGACAGATAGGACGAAGAACGCTACTTCAGAATCCCCGGATTCGATCCAGCCAGGAATCGGCAGAAATACCGGCAGCCATCTCAGGACACCGCAGCGCGGCAATTTCAAACAAGGAAAATGGCGATGCACACTCCTCCAGCTCCATTCGACCCAATCGCTGATCATTGGGAATCATACATGCTCAGGTTCGAGTGTTTTCTCGAAGCAAACGAATATACAGGCATACCGGACTCTCGAAAGAAAAATATATTCCTGAGCTACTGCGGCCGAGAAGTTTTCGAGACGGCCAGGGACCTCTCTGAACCAACCCCCATTCAGGCGGTATCATGGACGACGCTACAACAAACGCTACAAACCCATTTCGCGCCAAAACCTTCCCGCCACGTTTACCGCCAAGCATTCAACACGAGGAACCAGAAGGCGGGAGAATCTATCAACCAGTACGTTGCAGCTCTACGAAAAGCAGCCACACATTGTGGATTCAGAGACCTGGACGAACAGATTATGGATCGACTCATATGCGGGCTGAGAGACATTTCCCTACAAAAACGGCTGTTGGCCAAAACCAATTTAAGCCTACAGATTGTACTCGACGAGGCAAGAGCTTCAGAAGCAGCAGAAAGATCAGCAGAGACAATTCAACGCGGGTTCAACACAAACCAGCCAGCGCCAAGACACACCAGAGTCCACTACGAGGACACAATTCCAGACTTCGAGGATCCCGAGCTAGAGGAAAGTCACCTGATGCGGAGCAGTCACGTGAGACCTGGGGGGAGACCCGGATCCCGTTTGCCGCCCTGCGCAAGCTGCGGAGGGAATCACCCCCGGTCTACCTGTCGGTTCAGGAACATTGTTTGTTCGCACTGCGACAAACTTGGGCACATCGCACGAGTGTGCCGGAGCGAAGTCCCTGCCTCACGGCAGCCACCCATGTACCGCCAACAGAAGCCCAACCCAGGGGCTTGGCGAAATCAAAAAGGGCGCCCAGAGAGAAATCCACAAGTGTTTACCCAGAGAGAAAATCCCCAAAGAGCTGAGCGAGCGTATTCCCAGAGAGATTACTCGCAAAGAGCTGAGAGAGCGTTCTACCAAGACCCTCAACGAGAGTATCTTCAGGATACAAATGCGGAGATAGAGTTGACCCAGAGAGAGGAGTTGCGAACGTATCTCACCACAATAAGTCAGGTCCGCACCAAGCGGCCTAAAAAGCTGAAAGTCACAGTCCTCTTGGAGGACTCACCTTGCGAGCTAGAAGTTGACACAGGATCGTCCCTGACGATCATTTCATGGGCATCCATGAAACAGGCTATCCCTAGCCTCAAAAAGAGCCAACTACGCGTTCCAGACATCCTGCTTCGAGACTACCAGGGGAACCGAGTCCCCATCGTGGGCCAAGGCACATTCCAGATCCGTTTCAAGGACATCGTAGCCCAGCTGCCCGTGACCGTCGCCAGCGCACCATTACAGAACCTTCTTGGACTAGATTGGTTTGAAGCATTGGGGTTAGAAGTCACCGGAATCAACGCCGTGGAAAACAGCAGCGCTGAGCAGATATTTAAGGAGTTCGAGGATGTGTTCAGCCCCGGTCTTGGTAAGTATGTGGGTAAACCAATCTCATTTAATTTAGACCCCAAGGTGGCGCCAATCCGACTTAAGCCGAGACGAGTGCCTTTTGCACTCTGCCCAAAAATTGATAAGGAGATAGATAAGTTAGTGGAGCAAGGAATCCTAGAGCCGGTGGATCACGCGCGTTGGGAAACTCCCATTGTGACCCCCGTTAAGTCAGACGGGTCAGTCCGCATCTGCGCGGACTATAAATGCACAATTAATGTCGCATTACAACAAAGCGCATATCCTGTGCCAGTAGTACAGCACTTATTGCACTCGTTGGGGCCAGGAAAGATATTTGCTAAATTAGACATGGCACAAGCTTACCAGCAGTTGCCCGTTGATAGCGCCACAGCGGAGGCCCAAACCATAGTGACGCATAGAGGAGCATTCAAATGCAACCGGCTACAATTCGGTGTGAGCATTGCTCCAGGTTTGTTCCAGAGCGTCATGGAACGACTTTTGCAAGGGATACCGGGAGTCGTCCCCTATTTCGACGACATCTTAGTGTCCGCTGCAAACGAGGAGCAATTAAATAAAAGAGTCAGAACTGTTTTGGCCAGAATCAGAGAGAAGGGTCTCCGCCTTAAAAAAGAAAAATGCCAAATTAACGTGCCTAGCGTAGAATTCCTGGGTTATAGAATCGATGGTCAGGGAATACACCCCACGTCAAAGAAAATTAAGGCGATCCAGGACGCCCCCACACCACGAAATCAGACCGAGTTGCAGGCCTTCCTTGGACTACTTAACTTCTACAGCGTTTTTCTGAGACAGAAGGCGACCGTTGCTGAGCCACTACACCGTCTACTCCAGAGGAACACACCATGGAAATGGGGACGATCCGAAGCAGCAGCTTTTGCCGGAGTAAAGCGCCTGCTCACCACTGACTCGCTGTTAGTCCAATACAGCCAGACACTACCGCTGGTATTGACCTGCGACGCATCACCTTTTGGAGTCGGCGCAGTCCTCAGCCACCGGATGCCAGACGGAAAAGAAGCACCCATCGCCTTCTACTCCAGGACTCTTTCATCGGCCGAGAGGAATTACAGCCAGATGGACAGGGAAGCGCTAGCTGCTGTAGCTGGAGTAAAACGTTTCCACGAATACCTCTACGGCCGCGATTTTGAACTGATTACAGATCACAAACCGCTGTTGGGACTTTTGGCGGGAAACCGCCCCACTCCAGTCTCCCTTTCTCCACGCATGACCAGGCGGACTGTGTTCCTGGCTGCGTACTCCTACAAGTTAATTCATCGACCGGGCTCCACTCTAGGACACACTACCGGACCTTTTGCCAGACCCCACTCCCGAAGTACCGGTGTTGCTCATTGATTGTTTGGACTCGGGACCGGTTTCTTCCTGCGACGTTGCAAGGTTCTCCTCTAAAGACAGTTTAATAAAACAAGTTCTAACTTGGGTTTGGAGGGGGTAGCCGAAGGGAAACGTGGGCCCGGAATTCAAAGTGTTTTGGTCGAAACGGGACGAACTCTCAGTGTTACAAGGTTGTTTATTGTGGGGGGATCGAGTTGTTATTCCTTATGCGTTACATAGAAATGTGTTAGATGCATTACATGTTGGGCACCCGGGGATTGTTAGGATGAAGGCGTTAGCAAGAAGTTACGTTTGGTGGCCAAACATGGACAAAGAAATAGAGGAATGGGTGGCCACTTGCGACCCATGCCAGGAATCGAGACCAGCACCCCCGGAAGCGCCCGCCACAGAATGGGAGAAGCCTAAAGCACCCTGGTCGCGAATACACATCGACTTCGCAGGGCCATTCCAAGGTCAGACTTTCCTTATAGTTGTGGATGCATACTCGAAATGGCTAGAAGTAGTCCTAATGACTTCAACCACGGCAGAGGCAGTCATTAAGGTTCTACGGCGACTTTTCGCCACTCATGGCCTGCCCGACCTCCTGGTCTCCGATAACGGGCCCCAGTTCACGGCCATGCAATTTGAGACATATCTAGCAGGTCAGGGAATTCGGCACGCCCTCGTCGCGCCATTCCATCCGGCATCAAATGGACAGGCGGAGAGAATGGTGCAATTCGCAAAAGAGGCCCTCGCTAGGATGGGTCCAGGTGATTGGCAAACACGCATTGACCATTACCTATTGATCCAACACATTACCCCCAGCGCAACAACGGGTAGGAGCCCCGCTGAACTACTCATGGGCCGCCGTCTACGGTCTCACCTGGACCGTCTTCACCCAAATTACTCTGCCACAGCTCCCCCAGACTCTACAAGCAAAATTCGGAGTTTTAGTATAGGGGATTCAGTATACGCCCACAACTATGCAGGGGGAACATTGTGGATGCCGGCAAGGGTCATTGGCATCACGGGTCCACGATCGTATCTGTTGGAACTAGAAGATGGGCGGAACTGGAAAAGGCACATCGATCAACTACGGGGTCGCCTGGCGCACTCAGACCTACGAGCCGAGAACGAGAGCTACCTGCCATTGCAAAGTCAGCCACTCGAGAGCCCCAACACAGAGAACTACGACACCTGCGAGCCCAGGACAGAACAAGAGGTCGAGCGCGAAACGGAACAACCCCCAAGCAACGAAAGCGAGCAGACCCCCGAACACCCGAACAACGAAAGCATGCAAACCCCCGGACTTGAAACTGAGAAAGCAGCCGATCCTGCAACCACTCCTAACCAACCCGAACTGCGACGTTCCACTCGAGTAAGGCAGACTCCAACATACCTTAAGGACTACATAACCAACCGCAATGTTCCGTCTAAGAGGGGAGGGGTGTTAGATATTAGCATATATCGGAGGAAGTCTCCTCTCTGGTCCGCTGCTACAGCGGGAAACAGGTATCGCTCTGATTGGTCGAGAGGCGTACCCGAGTACTATAAAAGGGGAACCCTCCGGCCACAGAGTAAGCTGGATCACTTCTCCTACTAATAAAGAGCTGTTAAGTCACTTCGTGTCCGCAGTCTGTTCTCTCGTTGCCCAGATCTAACAGAGAGGAACACACGTCAGACCCCGCCCTCCTGCCCCAGATCCCTCTCAGCAGCTGCCTCCCTGCGTGGACAGGGGGCACTAAAGGAGGAGGGAGCCCAGGCAAGGCCTCCCATCGGACGGACGGACTGACGCTTCTATGCCAGGCTGGGGAGCCAGCAGCCAGCCCAGCCTGGGGGTGGGGTTTGGGGGGGTCTATTTAGACAGGAGAGCTTGATTGAGGCTGCCAATCAAGCCCCCCCCCTCATAAGGAGACCTCAGCCCCCCCCTTCTCCTGCACAACCAGGCGCCAAGCAAGAAAGCCTCACGTCCTGCTTTAGGACGGATGGGAAAAGGAGACGGGTTGGACTGGAGAACCTTCAGCATCCCTTCCAACAATATATTATTCAGTGGTGTTCTTCTTTCTATCATGTCACGTATCCCTCCCAACAGGCAGGCAGGGGGTTGGACTAGAAGACCTCCAAGGTCCCTTCCAATTCTGTTATGCTCTTATTCTGTTTTCATATACCAGAACAGTTGCTGGAATGCAGTATGTCTAATCTAGGAAAGAGAAGGACTAGGGGAGACATGATAGCAGTCTTCCAATATCTCAGGGGTTGCCACAAAGAAGAGGGAGTCAAGCTATTCTCCAAGGCACCTGAGGGTAGAACAAGAAGCAATGGATGGAAACTAATCAAGGAGAGAAGCAACCTGGAACTAAGGAGAAATTTCCTAACAGTGAGGACAATTAACCAGTGGAACAGCTTGCCACTAGAAGTTGTAGGGGCTTCATCACTGATGGTTTTTAAGAAGAGACTGGGCAGTCACTTGTCTGAAATGGTGGTGTCTCCTGCTTGAGTAGAGGGCTGGTCTAGAAGACCTCCAAGGTCCCTTCCAATTCTGTTAGAAGACCTTCTTCTAAACACTTCTTATGCAAGGAAGGGTGGTCACTTTTCTCAGAAGTTGGTCTCAGGCTTTTATTGTCATTTCTAAATTCAATCAATTCAATCTATTCTGTTCTATTCAATTCAAGTGTATGATGAACGGTTGTGGGAACTAGGTATGTCTAAAGTAGGGAAGGACTAGGGGGTGACATGATAGCAGTCTTCCAGTATTTGAGGGGCTGCCCCAAAGAGGAGGGAGGTCAACTTATGCTCCGAAGCATCTCAAGGCAGGACAAGACGCAACGGATGGACACTAATCAAGGAGAGAAGCAACCTGGAATTAAAGATAAATTTCCTGACAATGAGAATAATTAACCAGTGGAACAGCTAGCCTCCAGAAGTTGTGGGGGCTCCAATACTGGAAGTTTTTAAAAAGAAACTGGACAACCATTTGTCTGGAAAGGTCAAGGGTCTCCTCCTTGGGCAGGGGATTTGATTAGAAGACCTCCAAGGTCCCTTCTAACTCTGTCATTCTGCACACTGAAGCTTTCGTCTCCAGAAATGTCTCCGACGGGCGCCATCGCCCTTTGACAGCCGAGTGTGCCAAGAGCCCGAGCAGGTTGCTAGAGACACTCAACACCGTCACTGAAAGAGGAACCCCCCCAATTCCCAGCCCGAGGGCTCCGGCGAAGGGGAGAGGCTGCACCTGGGAATGCTGGCCCCGGAGGCAGGCAGCAGCGGAGACCAGGCCAAGCCAGATCTTATTTATTTATTTATTTATTTCTTAGATTTTTAGACCGCCCCTCTCCCAAAAAGGGACTCGGGGCGGTGTACAGTCAATATAATAAAATCATTCATAATAATTAAATACATTTAAACTACATTTAAGATACATTTGGAGGGGGAAATAGGCTGTACTAAGAAATAAATAATTCTAATCTTAAAACATCACAATTAAAACCCCAAACCCTAAAATAAAATAAATCCCTGGGAGGTAAAAACTAAGAAAGTGCCAGGCCAGCTGATTGAAACAGGTGAGTCTTTAACTTTTGCCGGAAGGAACGGAGGTCGGTGGTAGTTCGAATGTCTGGGGGGAGGTCATTCCAGAGGGTTGGGCCCATCACAGAGAAGGATCTACTCCTAGGTGTCGCCCGCTGGCATTGACTAGCAGACGGCACCAGGAGGAGCCCCTCTCTGTGTGAGCGGATAGGTCGCAGGGACGTGTGTGGTAGGATGCGATCCTGCAGATACCTAGGTCCTCTGCCATGGAGCGCTTTAAAGATGGTGATCAATACCTTGAAACGCACCCGAAAGGCCACAGGTAGCCAGTGCAGCTCGCGCAGGAGAGGTGTTACGTGGGAGTAACGTGTACTTCCCATAATAACCCGCGCGGCTGCGTTCTGAACTAGCTGCAGTCTCCGGATGCGTCCCAAGGGAAGCCCCATGTAGAGGGCATTGCAGTAGTCCAGGCGAGACGTCACCAGCGCATGAGTGACCGTGCGCAGGGCACTCCGGTCCAGTAGGGGGCGCAATTGGCGCACCAGGCGAACCTGGTGGAACGCCCCCCTTGCCACGGCTGCCACATGGTCCTCCATTGACAGCCGGGCATCAAGGAGGACGCCCAAATTGCGCGCCCGCTCCACAGGGGACAATTGTTCGCCCCCTATGGCCAGCGATGGAGTCAGCTGGCTGAACCGAGGTGCCGGTAACCACAGCCACTCGGTCTTGGAGGGGTTGAGTTTGAGTCTGTTGTCCCCCATCCAGACCCCGACGGCTTCCAAACACCGGGACATCACTTCGACAGCCTCGTTGGGGTGGTTTGGGGTTGAAATATACAGCTGAGTATCATCAGCGTAAAGATGGTACTCAACCCCAAAACCACGGATGATCTCACCCAGCGGCTTCACATATGCGTTGAACAGGAGAGGCGAGAGAACCGACCCCTGTGGCACCCCACAAGTGAGTGGCCTCAGGGACGATCTCTGCCCCCCTGTCAACACACATTGCTTCCGGTCGGAGAGGTAGGAGCCGAACCACCGCAAAACGGTGCCTCCGACTCCCATCCCCTCCAACCGGCGCAATAGGATACCATGGTCGATGGTATCAAAAGCCGCCGAGAGGTCTAATAGGACCAGGATAGAGGAGCAACCCCTATCTCTGGCCCTCCAGAGATCATCAACCAACGCGACCAAGGCTGTCTCGGTGCTGTGCCCGGGTCGGAAGCCGGACTGGCGTGGGTCTAGATAGTCGGATTCGTCTAGGTGTCGTGGGAGCTGCTGCGCCACCACATTCTCGACAACCTTCGCCAAGAAGGGGAGGTTGGAGACTGGACGATAGTTAGCTAGCTCCATTGGGTCGAGCGCAGGCCTCTTGAGCAAGGGTCTCACCACCGCCTCTTTCAAGGCGGTTGGTAAGTATCCCTCACTCAGTGAGGCGCTCACCAGGCCCAGGAGCCAGCCTCGTGTCACCTCCCAGGCTGCCAGTACCAGCCAGGAGGGGCACGGGTCCGTTAAACAAGTGGTGGGTCGCAGCCGTCCACGCAGCCTGTCCAAATCCTCGAGGGCAACAGAGTCAAACTCCTCCCAGAATGGTCTCTCAAGACTCGCTGTTGGCGGCTCGTCTGGTCCACTGACGGAGGTCCACCCGCTCCGGATCTGATCGATTTTGTCCTGAAGATATTCCCCAAACTCCTCTGCTCTACCCTGTAAGGGTGTCTCCCGCGCCCCCTGCGATAAAAGGGAGCGAGTCACCCTAAACAGGGCGGCAGGGCGGTTATCCGCGGACGCAATAAGAGCAGCGCAATGTCTACGTTTGGCCGCTCTTATTGCCACAAGGTAAGTCCGCAAATAGGCTCTTACCTGTGTTCGGTCAGATTCGGAGCGCGAGGATCTCCACCTGCTCTCTAGACGTCTCCTGTGGCGCTTCATCACCCTGAGCTCCTCAGTAAACCAAGGAGCCCGGGTGGGTCGATGCCGCAGGAGAGGTCGCAAAGGCGCAACCCGGTCCAAGGCCCCAGTCGTCGCCCTATTCCAGGCAGTCACTAGGTCCTCGGAACGGGAGCGGGACAAGGCTACAGGTATTGGCCCAAGCTCCGTCAGGAATCTATCAGATTCCATCAGGTGCCTGGGGCGGTACCAGTTTATAGAGCGCCTTTCAAGCAGCCGCTGGAGCAAGTAGGTGTCCCCTAGATGACTTTTCTGTGCTGGGAAGATTTGAGGCCGGAGCCTCCTTGGGGTGCCATCAAGGACCCCACGTCAGAGGTAGGATTCAGCAGGTTCTGAGAGGTTCTGGAGAACCGGTAGCGGAAATTTTGAGTAGTTTGGAGAACCGGCAAATACCACCTCTGGCTGGCCACGCCCCCATCTATTCTCTGCCTCCCGAGTCCCAGCCGATCAGGAGGGAATGGGGATTTTGCAGTACCCTTCCCCTGCCACGCCCACCAAGCCACGCCCACAGAATCAGTCGTAAAACAAATTGAATCCCACCCCTGCCCTACGTGCCTCCCCAAATACAGGTAGTCCTAATCTTAACGACCACAACTGAGCCCCAAATTTCTGTTGTTAGGGGAGACAGTTATTCAGTGGGCTCTGCCCCATTTCACGACCTTCCTTGCCCCAGTTGTCAAGAGAAGAGCTGCAGCTGTTAAGTTAGGAAGGTGATGGGGAAGTGAATTTGACTTCCCCCGTTGACTTTGCAAATTAATTGTTCTCATTGTCAATTTTTTTCCCTTTGTTCTAGGTTGCTTCTCTCCTTGGATAATTTCCATCTGCTGCTTCTTGTCCTTCTGGTGCTTTGGAAAATAGTTTGACCCCCCTCTTCTTTGGGGCAGCCCCTCAAATAATTGTTTTGTCTAATTCTCCTCAGTTCTAAGTTGCTTCTCTCCTTGATTAGTTTCCACCCATTGCTTCTTGTCCTACCCTCAGGTGCCTTGGGGAATAGCTTGACTCCCTCTTCTTTGAGGCAACCCCTGAGATATTGGAAGACTGCTCTCATGTCTCCCCTGGACCTTCTTTTCTCTTAAGCTAAACATACCCAGTTCCTGCAACCGTTCTTCATATGTTTTAGTCTCCAGTCCCCTAATCATCTTTGTTGCTCTTCTCTGCACTCTTTCTAGAGTCTCCACATCTTAACAGACTAACAGAGTTGGAAGGGACCTTGTAGGTCATCTAGCCCAACCCCCCCAGCCAAGCAGGAGACCCTACACCATTTCTGACCGATGGCAGTCAAGTCTCTACTTCAAAGCCTCCAGGGATGAAGCTCCCACAACTTCCGAAGGGAAACTCTGTTCCGTTGGTTGATGATTCTCACTAGGAGGGGAGGGGAGGAAAGAAAAGGAAAAGGAAAAACTGATGATGTTACCTAGTTGGGTAATGAAACTTTTGCAAGGAAACCACCAAGCTCAGAGAACACCTGGGACAGTGTTGGTGAACCTTTTCAGCACCAAGTGCCGGAATGGAAGCATGTGTGCGCACATGCCCGGAAACTGGAAGTGCAGCAGCTTTTGTGCGTATACGTGCACCAAGAAAATGTTCTTCTGTTTTCTAGCGCATGCATGCACACCGGCCAGCTGGTCTTCAGGCATGCCTGCGCACCAGAAACAGGAGGACCAGGTGGGCAGTGCACATGTGGATGCTGGAAACCCAAAGAGCAGCTGCGTGAAGACCAGCTGGCTGGTGCCCCGGAACCCGGAAGAGCAACGGGTGATGGCTGGCGCGGCCAGAGAGATGGCTCTGTGTGCCACTTCCAGCATGCATGCCATGGGTTCATGGACCTAGGGCCTCTTGCTTCCTGCCTGACCCTCTCTGGACAAAACCCCATTGTCTTTCTCCCTGAAAAGATCATTGAATGGAACATCCCCTTCTTCTTCCTGAAATCAGCAGTGAGAGGCCCCCCCTGCCCCCCGCAAACAATTCCCTTAACACCTCCCAAGGCCCATAAGTCTCTTTTGAACCTGGAGCCCCAACTTTGAGGAGCCAGAAGTAACCCATCGACTGTGCCTTCTCCTTTCCCTCCATCCCTTTGTTAGACGTATTTACATGATGTTTTATTTAAAGAAATATTGAAAAACCTGTTTCAAAAGCGAAGAGTGCAAAGTAAGATCCCTTCTTCCGTGGCTGTCGGTGCTTTCTTGTCGGACAGAAAGGATCGGACGTGGAGGACTGATTTCTCACCCACCCACACCCACAACCAAGACCCTCTCCGAGGGGTCATGAAAACGTATTTAAAGAAAGAGGAACTTACACACAGGAGCAGCCCCGGAGAGACGGGCGCTAATGAATACGGAAAAGACTTCAAGGCAACGGCAAGTATTTGCTTTCTCATTAGCCGAGAGCCTCTTTTATTGGGGGGCTCCTGAGGTGGTGGGAGACTCCGCCAAAATTGATAGCTGCAATTTTCCGAGGCTGAGGTGATTTGTTCACCTCGGTTACGGCGCCGTCGAGACCCAAACGCCCAAATGATCCTCAGGCGCAGGAAGGAAAATTTACTCGCAATATTCAGGATGCAACAACCTGCTGTTGCAGGAAGGGGTAGAATTATCCAGGAATTCGGCTCAGACCTGCTAGGAATTGAGAGCTTGATTTGTCCTGACTGGTGATGCAGGCCTTCTCTGGCCTGGTATCCTCCCGGAAATTTATTTATTTAACTTGTCACTCATGTACAAGATAACAGGAATAAGAATAAACATGAATAAGAACACAGGAAATGGGTACAAATGAATGGAGACAGTAGGACAGAGACGGTAGGCACTCTGGTGCACTTATGCACGCTCCCTTTGCAGACCTCTAAGGAATGGGGTGAGGTCAACAGTAGACAGTTTTAGGTTAAAGTTATGGGGGGTTGGGAATGTAACAATGGAGTGGGTAGAGCATTCCAGGCATTGACCACTCTGTTGCTGAAGTCGTATTTTCCACAATCGAGTTTGGAGCCGTTTACCTTGAGTTTGCATCGATTGTTTGCCCCTGTATTATTGTGGTTGAAGCTGAAGTAATTGTTGACAGGTAGGATGTTGTAGCAGACAATTGTGTGTACTACGCTTAGGTCAGACCTTAATCGGCGTAGTTCTAAGTTGCCTAAGCCCAAAATTTCGAGCCTGGTGGCAAAAGGGATTCTGTTGCGAGCAGAGGAGCGGAGGACTCTTCTCTTGTGAAATACTGTATCTCTGGACTCACTCGATCGTATTAATGTACAGCATGGATTCCAGGCAGGCGAGCTGTATCCGAGAATTGGTCTGGCAAAGGTTTTATATGCCCCCGTTTGCAGTGCAATATTCCCAGAGAAGAAGCTTCTCAAAATTAGGTTAACAGCCCTTAATGCCTTTTTTTGCAATGCTGTTACAATGTGGGCTGAGATTGTTTGAGAGGAGTACATCTTTGGCTGATGTTGGCCATCAGCTCCATCATACCTTGAGGAGTGTGGAGGTGGACACCTGTGGAAGAGGGTCAAGAAGGCCAGAGGGTCAGCCATGGGGAAGTCTGACATCTCACGCTCCTCTGGTGACCCCCGAGAGCTTGGCCGATGGAGTGGACTTCCTCCGCATCAGAGGATGATTGGGGACCCACATCAGAGACCCCAGATAGAAGGAGGGAAATGGGAACCCCAGCGCTGACTGAGGCATGAGGGGAAAATATGAGTGTCTTGGTTTCTTTCTTTGAAAATCAACCCATGGAACAGAAGTTGCCTTCGGACATTGTGGGGGCTTCGTCAGTGGAAGCTTTCAAGAAGAGATTGGGCTGCCTTCAGAAATGGTGCAGGGTCTCCTGCTTGGACTAGGTGACCTCAATGGTCCCTTCCAACCCTATTAATCTGTAAAATTTAACTTCTCAGAATAACAGAAGGGACCTCGAAGGTCTTCTAGTCCATCCCCCTGCTCAAGCAGGAGGCTCTAGGCCCGTGATGGCAAACCTATGGCACCCTCTTTGTGGGCACTTATGCCACCGCCAGTTGCTCTTCTGGTTTCCAGCACGCCAGACAGCTGGTCTTTGTGGCTGTCGGAGTGCCAGAAAATGGCCTGAAAATGGCTTGAAAAAGCCATTTTTGAGCCATTTTCAGGCTGTTTTTCAGGCTGTTCTCAAGCCATTTTTGGGCCATTTCTGGGTTATTTTCAAGACCGTTTTCTGGGCTGTTTTCCAGGCCATTTTTCTGTCTGTTTTCAGGCCGTTTTGGGGCCATTTCCAAGCTGTCTTTCAAGCCAAAAATGCCCCCCAAATGGACTGAGAACAGCCCAGAAAACGGACAGAAAACAGCCTGAAAATTGCCTGAAAAATGCCCTGAGAATGGCCAAAAAACCAGCCAAAATAAATCCCACTGACACTGGTGGAGTGAGCCACGTGGATATAAACAAGCCCCACTCCGTTGTAGCACTGATGATGTTACCTAGTTGGGTCTTGAAATGTTTGCAAGAAAACCACCAAGCTCAGAGAGCACCAGGGCCCCGCAGTCCTCCTCCTCCTCCTCTTTTCCTTGTCCTCCTTTTCTTCCTCCTCCTTCCTCCTTTCCACAACCTCCCTCCCTTCTAGCACCAATGCTGTTCCCTAGTTGGGTCATGAAACGTTTGCAAGAAAACCCCTAGGGACCCTGAAACAGCAGTTGTCATGGAGAAATCCTGAATCGGATGCCAGTTGCAAGAAGCTTCGTCCCCAGCTGGATCCCAGTAAGAACCAACTGGTAGCCAGTTCCTGGAGCAGAATGCTGGTTTAGATGAGACCAGGATGCTCTTAGGGATGCGGTGGCTCGGTGGCTAAGAAGCTGAGCTTGTCGATCAGGAAGGTCAGCGGTTCGAATCCCTAGTGCTGCATAACGGAGGGAGCTCCCGTGACTTGTCCCAGCTTCTGCCAACCTAGCAGTTCAAAAACAAGTACAAAAATGCGAGTAGAAAAATAGGAACCACCTTTGGTGGGAAGGGAACAGCGTTCCGGGTGCCTTCGGCGTTGAATCCTGCCAGCCACATGACCACGGAGACGTCTTCGGACAGCACTGGCTCTTTGGCTTTGAAACAGAGATGAGCACCGCCCCCTAGAGTCAGGAACAACTAGCACAGACTAGACTTTAAGATGCTCTTATCTGCAGAGAGCAATTCTGCCCCCCCCCCCGCTCTTCAGGACGTTTTCCTGGAAAACCAAGGACAAAGTGCCAACTTGCCCACCCAGATGGGGCGGCCTCTCCTGAAAATCCCCCCGGCTTCCCTTATGCAAAAAGCAAGTTTGGAAGAAGACGAAACAAGCGGCGAGAGGCTCTTTGACCAGCTCCATGGGGACTGCCGACACAGACAGGACCTTAAATCACGGAGATAAAGCAACGGAGAGGGAGACATAAAGGCAGCCCAATCAAAGGGGAGGGGGCTGCTCATCGCCCTCTCGCTGCAGCCCTCCATCCCCTGGACGAGGGGCAGATTGTGCCTCTCTCCCCAATCAATCTTTTATTAGCTGCGCTGCTGCTCAGTGGGGATGAGCGGAGCTGAATCACCGGTGGGGGGGGGGGATGGGGGTGGGGGGAGAAGAGGAGTCGGTCTTTGGCTGCTGGCAGCCGGGGAAGGATGGGGCAGGGAGGCTCGATCCAAAGAGAGGAGGAGGAGGAGGAGGAGGAGGAGGAGGAGGAGGAGGAGGAGGAGGAGGAGGAGGAGGAGGAGGAGGAGGCATCCTTTGCCCACTCGTGATGCGACCTTATGGGGTCATGAAGGGTCTGCAAGAGAACCATCGAGCTCAGAGAGCAAACTCCTCTCTGAAAACAAACTCCCTTCCAAGACTGATGATGTTACTTAGTTGGGTAATAAAAGGACTGGAAGGGAAGCACCAAGCTGAGAGCGCACCAAGGACCCCACGGTCATCTTCCTCCTCCTCCTCTTCCCCTCTTCCTCCTCCCTCCTGTATTCTGCAAACCCCTCTCCTTTCTAACACTGATGATGTTCCCTAGTTGGGTAATGAAACATCTGCAGAAAAACAAGCAAGCTCAGAGACCACCCAGGACCCCACAGTCCTCCTCCTCCTTCACCAACCCCCCTGCTTTCTAGCACTGATGATGTTACTTAGCTGGGTAAGGAAAGGTGTGCAAGAAAACCGCCAAACTCAGGCTATCATGCCTGCAAGCCTTCTTTTCTTTTGTACTTCAGACCTGCCACACTTTCTACTATTTTCTATCATGGGAAAATGGGAGGGGGGATTGTACAGAGTTTGATGCTATGTAGTCATAACAACATTCTTTCTAGAAAGCCAAGGTCATCTTTGTCTCTGCACCTGACCGGAACTGGACGGGTGGAACTGCCACCGTGGCAGTGGGAGATTGGACCATGGGATGGATTGTGGGTGTGGGGGCAAGATCTTGGACTTTCAACTGGGTGGGGAAAACTGGGAAGCTTTCAGATTCGGGTTTTCCCAGATGTGCCAACATGGCTCTCTTCATACATTGGAACTTTGAGCAATACTTTGCCTCGGACTCTGATTTACTTTTGGATGCTATTTGGAAACTGGACATTAACCTGAATCTCCATATAACCCCCCCTCCTATTTTCCCTCCTAGGCACCTCGGATGCCCCTGTTCTCCTCCTCTTCTTTCACCTAGTCCTGCTTCTCCTTCCTCTACAAAAACCCTCCCTTCTAAGACTGATGATGTTACTTAGTTGGGTAACATCTTCAAGAAAACAGGTGTTCTCAGAGAGCACCAAGGTCCTCACCCTCCTCCTCCTCCTCCTCCTCCTCTTCCACTCCACCAACCCTACTCTCCTGTAGCACGGATGATGTTGCCTAGTTGGTTAATGAAACATTGGCAAGAAACCAAACAGGTTCAGAGACTCCCAAGGACCCCAGTTTTTCTCCTCCTCGTCTTCTCTTTGTCCTCCTTTTCTTCCTCCTCCCCCTCCTCTCCACAAGCCCCCTTTCCCTCTAGCATTGATGATATTACATAGCTGGGCCATGAGATGCCTGCAAAGAAACAACCATGATCCGAGAGCACCGAAGACCTTCTACTGTTTGAAGAGAGGCAGCCAAGCACTTCTGAGCTAGCTTTGAGGACCCTTCCTCCCCCCCCCCCCATTCTTTGTCCATGTCCCTGAGAAGAAGCTTCCCAAACGAATGGAGCACAACAGAGGCTGCCACTCGAGTGTCTTCAACAATGTCCTAACTCCTATTTAAGTTTTTTTTTTCCTTTTGGAACTGTAGAATTTCTTACCAATTTACAGACAGGATGCTCTTTAACCGGTCATCCGTGGAGACCAGAAATTACTGCTCCCCCCAAGACATAGGCGCCATAGGTTCACCATCACAGTATTATGGCGTGGCACCTCTTTCCTCCTGTCCCCCCTTTTCCTCTCCCTGTTTCAGGAAGTTTCAAGACAGGAAAAAGACCACTGAAAATGCTGGGTGGGTGGAGAGAACGATGCTGACCTTTGACCTAGCTCAACTTAGTCCATCTCATGCTCTGGAAGTCCCATCATCCCCTGCCAGAGCAATACATCCCATCTCATGCCAGGTGAGAGCGATGCATTTCAGTTCTCCACCCGAGATCAAAAGAAAAGGGCATGGCTTCCTGCTTAGCCCTGATTGGTGGGGAAGGGCTGAGCGTGCCCGTCCTCTGCCCAATCAGGTTTGCCCAATCCCTTTGCCTGTATGGCTTGTAGAGCCTGGGCTGGCTCCAGAGTAGCAGAATCGCAGAGTTGGAAGGGACCTTGGAGGTCTTCTAGTCCAGCCCCCTTCTCAGGCAGGAAACACTATGCCCGTCATGGCGAACCTATGGCATGCTTGCCAAAGGTGGCACGCAGAGCCCTCTCTGTGGGCATGTGCACCACCACCAGCTGGTCTTTGGCTTCCTGGCACACGTGCACTGGGCAGCTGGCCTTTGCGGGCACCAGTGCCAGAAAACAGCCTTAAAAACCACCCAAAAGTAGAACGCTTTCAGGCCATTTTTTGGGGGGGGCTGTTTTCCAGCCAAAAAGGGCCTGAAAAACAGGCCTGTGCATGCTGAGCAGCTGGTCTTCGGGTTTCCGGTGCTCTGGCACATTAACATGCACACATGTGCACGCATGTTCCGGTTTGGACATTTGGTGGCACAAAGGTTTGCCATCACTGCCCTCTACCCTTTCAGATAGCTGTCCAGTCTCCTCCGAAAAAATTCCAGTTGGAGCAGCCACCACTTCTAGTGGCAAGCTGTTCCACTGGTGGATTGTTCCAGGTTGCTTCTCTCCTTGATGAGTTTCCATTCATTGCTTCTCGTCCTCCCTTCAGGGGCTTTGGAGGACAGCCGACCCAGGGGTGAACTCTACCTGTTCTGTGGGCGTGGCTTGGTGGTGGTGGGTCATGTGACTGGGTGGGTGTGGCTATGCAGTCATGTGACTGGGGGGATCAAAAGACAGAAACTGCTGTCTTGCTGGAGCAGGGTTGGACTAGATGACCTCCAGGTCCATTCAAGCCCTGGATTATCCTCTGAAGCTGCTTCTAGTGCCAAGTTTGTAGACCTCCCTTCCTCTCCTTTTTCCCTCCCTCCCTCCCTCTCTCTCTCTCTTTCTTCCTTTCTTTCTCCGCTCCCCCCCTCTCCCTCCCATTTTGGGCCTAACAGGGAAGCCTGCTGGGAGCAAAATCGGGCCACCCACCCCCACCCCCACGTTTCCGGAGAACCTGTAGTAGAAAAAGTGCTTAAACGTTTTTTTAAAAAAAGTTCCAAAGATCAGCTGTGCAACATGCGATCATGGGAACAGGTTTTTTAAAACTTTTTTTAGTATTTTTTACTACCAGTTTGGGCAAACTGGCCCGAACTGGTAACATTTCACACCCCCAAATATTGGAAGACCCCCTCTTCTTTGGGGCAGCCCCTCAGATATTGGAAGACTGCTCTTATCCTTTTCACTGGACTAGACATACCCAGTTCCTGCAACCTTTCTTCCTATGTTTTAGTCTCCAGTCCCCTAATCCTCTTTCTTGCTCTTCTCTGCACTCTTTCTAGAGTCTCCGCATCTTCTTTTATCTTGCGGTAAAGGACCCGGGAAGAGGACGAGAGCAGGGGGCAGGAAGTTAAAGGAAGGACTCAAAATCCAGCGACCCACGAAAGGCGAACTCCCTTCACCGGGAGGACCCGAATAACAAGTAAGAAATGCACCATGTCAACAAGTATGAACATTTTGCTTGCATTTATGTGTATTAAAAGCATCCAGACAGGTCTACGTTACAAATTGCTAGGAGTCCAAAGCTGGGCATGAATGTTAACAAAAGCTTGCAAAAGAGGAGAGGTTGCAAATCCTCCAGGTTGCATTTTTCCCCCAGAGCGGAAAGAGAGAAAAAAAATTAAATCAGCTTTGCGTTTCTGCAAAATCTTGTTTCTTTCGGGCCAACTTTTGTGTCCCGTTTGTCCAACACAAAGTATCTGGGATGCTACACCCACAACGATTACACCCTCCCCCCCCCAGTTCCCCCTTGGGTTGTGCTACAGAAAACGCCCAACCACCACCGTTGCAGAAAGGGAAGCCAAGGGGGCAGGGGGAGCTGACCGGCCAGGGCGGCCGAGAGGGAGGCACCCTCAGGACAAGAGGGGTTGGGGTCTGCTTGCCTAGGGAAGGGGGGGGCTCAGAACTGAGCGAGGGTCTCTTGAAAGGCGCCCACCAGTCTTATCCAGCAGAAGGAGCCCAAATGCGGCCTTGGCAGATGGATTTGGGGAGCGTGGGAAAGGGGAACGTTCCTTTCTCGCGACCGTGAAAACCACAACATTTGGGGTGCTGGAGACAGAGAGGTCTTGGTGCCAGGGTCAGTCCTTGCTGAAGGGATGGGTGTGTTGAGGTCCTGGCTTTTGCCCCCCGCCCCCTGCCCCGGCCTGGCATTGCTCTGAGGTAGTTGCCGGGAAGGACACCTGATCCCTGAGAAAGAGCGAGCGAGTCGAAAACTTGGTGGCCGGTCAGCCTTCGGTGTTGGCAGGAGGAGGCGTCACAGCCTGGGCTTGATCTGCAGGGGCTTTCCTGGGGGGGGGGGGGGGAGAGAAAAGAGAGGAGGAGGTCAGCTCTCAGAGGGGAGGAAAGCAGGCAGAGAAAAACCTCCTGGCCAAAACCCCGCCATTCGAACCCACGATTCCTCTTTCCCATCCTTTATTAAGCTCACCTCTTTCTCTCCAGGTGTGGCACAGCCTTTCCCGACCACATCTGGAGAGATGGAAGGTCAGCCCTGCCTCCCCCTCCCCTCCCCAGTCAGGGCACTCCATCTTCTCCAATCTTTCTTTCTTTCTCTTTCTTTCTTTCTTTCTTTCTTTCTTTCTTTCTTTCTTCTTTCTTTCTTTTTATTTCTTCCTTTCTCTCTTTTCTTCTTTCTTTCTCTTTTTTCTTTTTTTCTTTTTTTCTTTCTTTCTTTCTTTCTTTCTTTCTTTCTTTCTTTCTTTCTTTCTTTCTTTCTTTCTTTCTTTCTTTCTCTCTCTCTTTCTTCCATCTGTCTGTCTGTCTGTCTACCCAGCCAGGTGGCCAACCAAATCTAGTCCAATTCAATTGAACCCAATCCAACTTAACTCAACCCAGCCCAAACAATCCAATAGAATCCAATTTAATTGAACTCAACCAACCCAATCTAATAGAATCCAATCCAGTCAAATAGAATCCAATCCAACCCAACTGAATCAACCCAACCCAACCCAACCCAACCAATCCAATAGAATCCAATCCAGTCCACTTCAATCCAACCCAACCAACCAAATCCAATTGAATCCAACCAAATCCAACCAACCCAACTGAATCAACCCAACCCAACTCAACCCAACCAATCTAACCCTGGCTGGGAGAGAAATGCCTTGAGCTGTTTTTTGCAACCTCAGCAAAAGGACAGATGTGACCCTCCACAGCTCTCTATGAGGAGAAGCAGCCAAACCCCAAAGATACTTGGGGTACTGGAGGGAGGCGGGGCAGGAACCCGAGGGAGGTGGGCTGGTCTGGTCCTGGGAGCCAAACCTGAGATGGGAAGCTGCTTCTGCACCTCTGGCTGAAAGCCCCTCCCTCCCCCGCAGACGCAGAGTTTGCAGCCCCAGGCCCATCAGTAGAAGGCCCTTCTCTGGCAGAGCCAATGCTGAGGACCTTGACCAGGGGCCAACCCTGTGGCTGAAGCTCAGGAACAAGCAGAACTGACCCCTACCAGTAGCCTCTCTGACTCCTAGATGGGCACCCTGCCATATTTCCTGGGAGGATTGGAGACCCTGGAAATACAGATCATCCTCAACTTATGACCACAACTCAGCCCCAAGTTTCCATCGCTAAGTGAGACAGTTGTTAAGCGAGCTTGGCTCTGTCTTACCACCTTTCCCGCCACCGTTGTTAAGCGAATCACTGCCGTTGTAAAGATAGCAACACCGTTGCTCAGCGAATCTGAGGCTCCCCCCCACTGACTTGGCTCGCCCAAAGGTCGCAAAAGGGGATTGCGTGTATCCCCCCGGGACACTGCGACCGTCGTAAATATGAACTGGTTGCCAAGGGTCTGAATTTTGATCACGAGACCCTGGGGATGCTGCAACGGTCGTTAAGTGTGAAAAAAGGTCATAAGCCACTTTTTAAAAGTGCCAATGTCATTTCGAACAGTCGCTAAAGGGACGGTAAGTCAAGGACTATCTTTCTGCGAAGAAGAGGCCAGGGGGACCAGAGAGCTTCCCCGGGGCAGGAGGAGAGGATGAGGATGATGGGTGGCCTTTGCTCCAGCTGCCTTCTAAATCTTGCCTGAACAAACTTTGGGTAGTCCTGATTTACGGCTTTTCAGCTAATTTATGTAAAATAAAGAGGGCTCGTTTAGCACCTTTCCACCCTTAGTATAACAGGCATACATCAAGGGGAGTCAGCAGAGACGGGGCCATTACTCACCCGGCAAGAGAGACAGTGGCCAGAAATAGCCAGCCCCGTAACTGCCCGCTGTGCCACTCTGTCCCCCTGGCAGGAAGGCCTTAGGCTTTCAGGACCCCAAAGGGCCACGAAGAGAGCAGCCCCAAGTACATAAAATCATAGGTCTGGAAGGGAGTTTGAGGAATGATGGAGGAGGAGGACGACTGTGGGGTTTTCTGACCTCAGTTATTTTCTCGCAGACGTTTTATTACCAGTCTAGGTAACATCATCAGTGCTAGAAGAGGAGGGGGGTTGTGGAATGGGGGAGGGGGAGGAAGAAGACTGTGGGGTTGGTTCTTGGTGTTTTCTGAGCTCAGTTATTTTTTTGCAGACGTTTTATTACCAGACTAGGTAACATCATCAGTGCTAGGAGGAGGGGGGGAGGTGTTGCTCCCATTTTATATACTATGGCTTGCCTGTATCCTTGGCAATTCTTGATGGGGTGTTGTTTATTGCTTTCAACTCCAACTTAAGGGCAGCCTAATCAAGGAACACCCCCCCCCCCGAGACTGACAGGGCCAGCCCCCTGTGTATAAATGCAGGGGATTCTGGGAGTTGAAGTCCACCCACCTTAAAGCTGCCAAGCCTGGGAAAGAGGGATCTAAGTCAGGGGTGTCCAAACTTGGGAACTTTAAGACTTGTGGACTTCAACTCACAGAATTCCCCAGCCAGCCATGCTTTAAGACTTGTGGACTTCAACTCCCAGAATTCCCCAGCACAAGTCTTAAAGTTCCCAAGTTTGGACACCCCCGATCTAAGTGACGAAAAACAGACTAAGGTAGGCCACAGTTTTATGGTGCTGGGAGTATCACTTTTTTCAACCTCATTTTACTCCCATTTTACTCCTTCCTTACTTATGAAATTTCATTAATTTCACAATAATTTTTTAATTTAGAATAATTTTACAATTATTCCGTAAGTTTGTTATTCCTGCTTGTCCTCCCGCCTCTCAAGCACGCCACTGAGATTTCGGTTTTTGTCTCTGCTTTATAGTTTGGCTTATAACTGTTCGAAGGTTTACACATACGCCTGTCCTTAACAGCCATCAGTCATGCTTTTTCAAAAAGAAAATTCAATGGTAAGGATCTTAAAATTGAAAATTTTAAGACAACAGCAACCATCCAACAAGGAGGAGGGCTGAGAGAGTCGAGACTACATTAGAGAAGAGGAGCTAAGACCATGTTCGCCTCTAAGTGAAAAGAAAAGAGAGGAGAGGAAAGGAAAGGAAAAAAGGAGGGAAGGAAGAAAAAGAAAGAAAGAGAAAGGAAAGAAAGAGAAAGAAAGAAATTAAAAGGAAAGAGAGAAAGAAAGAGAAAGAAAAGGAAAAAAAGAAAGATGGAGGGAGAGAAAGAAAAGGAAGGAATGAAGAAAGAATGAGAGGGAGAGGGAGAAAGAAAAGGAAATAAATGGAAGGAACAAAGGAAAAGAGAAAGAAAAAGAAAAAAAGAAAGAATGAGAGAAAGAAAAAGAGAGAGAAAAAGAAGAAAAAGAAAAAAATGGAAGGAAGAAAGGAAAAGAGGAAGAAAAAAGAGAGAAAGAAAAAGAAAGAATGAGAGAGTGAAAGAAAGAAAGAAAGAAAGAAAGAAAGAAAGAAAGAAAGAAAGAAAGAAAGAAACGAACGTCCTGGAGCCCACTCCTCATAAATGCAATTATGCTCTTGCAAAGATTTAGCCATTGGTGCAAGTCCACACGCAGAGTCCCATGACCGAAGTGACACTTCAACGGGGGCCTTCCCTTCTCCCCCTTCCGACAAATGCCAGAATGCTAGGGAAATATCCCAATGGCCAGGATTAATGTCCTCGGAATCAATGCGGGATCTGCGCAAAAGGAACGGAAAGGAAAGGCTCATCTGAATGAGGAATCATTTTGAAACGCAGCCCCATCTATTTCATGCCAGGCCAGCAAATGAGGGGAAATCCAGGAGGCAGAAGAAGCCCCGTGCCGGCTGAGCAAGCAGCCCTCAAGCTCCCTCCTCCTTTAGCAAGGAGTTCGCACAGATTAAAGTTGCTGTCAGGCCTGCAGCCCTCTTTTCTTTTGGATCTTTGGCCGGCCACACGTTCTATTCTTCCGCTATGCCTTTTCTATGGTGGGGAAATGGGAGGGGGGATTGTAGGGAGAGTGAGATGCGATGTAGCCATAACAACATTCTTTCTAGAAAGCCAAGGTCATCCTTTGTTTCTGCACCTGACCGGAATTGGGTAGGTGGAACTGATAGCGTGGCAGTGGGAGATTGGACCATGGGATTGGCTTGTGGGTGTGGGGGAAAGATCTTGAACTTTCAACTGGGTGAGAAATCCGGGAAGCTTTCAGATTCGGGTCTTCCCAGATGTGCCAACGTGGCTCTCTTAATACATTGGAACTTTGAGGAATCCTTTGCCTGGGACTCTGATTTAATTTTGGATGCTATTTGGAGTCCTGACATTTGCATTTCCGGGCGGCCCAAAAGATATCCAGCTGTCAGCGGAGCAAGAATGGGGAAACCCTGGATGTGAATAGTCGAGTATGAATTGGTTCAGTTCGGTTCACAACAATGAGAGGACCCATTTGATAGGGCACAGGTGAGACCACACTTGGAATATTTGCTTTCAGTTTTGGTCGCCACAATGTAGAAAAGATGTGGAGACTCTAGAAAGAGTGCAGGGAAGAGCAACAAAGATGATTAGGGGACTGGAGACTAAAACATATGAAGAACGGTTGCAGGAACTGGGTATGTCTAGCTTAAGAGAAAGAAGGACTAGGGGAGACAGGATAGCATTGTTCCAATATCTCAGGGGTTGCCACAAAGAAGAGGGAGTCAAGCTATTCTCCAAGGTACCTGAGGGCAGAACAAGAAGCAATGGGTGGAAACTAATCAAGGAGAGAAGCAACTTAGAACTGAGGAGAAATTTCCTGACAGTGAAGACAATTGACCAGTGGAACAGAAGTTGCCTCCAGAAGTTCTCAAGAAGAGACTGGACAGCCACTTGTCCTGGATGGAATACTTTTCTCTGCCTTGGGCAGGGGGTTGGACTTGATGATCTCTAAGGTTGTTTCCGGTCCTAGGATTCTGTGTTTATGAATGCAGGGAGGGAGGGAAGGAGTAAGTGAAAGAGTGAGCAACTGGATGGATGAGCGAGTGAGTGTGTAGGAAGAAAGGGAGGGAGGGGTGAGTGAGTGAATGAGTAATTGGATGGATGTGAGTGAGTGAGTGAGTGAGTGAAGGAGGAAGGAAGGAAGGAGTGAGTGAATGAGTAATTGGATGAGTGAGTCAGTGAGTGAGTGAAGGGAGGTGTAGGGGAGGAAGGAAGGGAGCAGCAAAAGTGCTGCTAGAAGGAGCAAAGAGAATTGCATTTCCCTTTCCGATCCCCCCCCTCTCTTCCGTGTCCCTCCTGGGTGGGCTCAGCCAGGTGATCAATCTTGCTGCCACCCCCACCCCCACCCCCACCCCGTTCACTTCTTTTCCCGACCTTCTGCGCATGGGGAGCGGCCCCCATTTATCTTCCTGGAACCAGGTCTATCATTTCTACTTAGTGACGGCTCTGGCTAGGAAGTCTCCCCCCCCCCCCCTTATGGTGATGATGGAAGGGCTGGGGAGCAAGGGGAGGGGGGGGTGCAGGGCCAGGACCGGCAGGCAGCCTGGAGGGAAAACCAGCCTTGGCTCAGCTGGTCGGGCCGCCTACGAGAGACTCTGCGCTTCAAACAACGACGGACGTCTTTCTGTGAAAACCAACAAGCCTCTCTCCTGCCCTTCGGAGGGAGGCAGGCAGGCAGAGTGGGAGGGAGGGAGGGGAATCCTGAAGGTCCTCTAGTCCAGCCCCCTTCCCAAGGCAGGCATCTTCCCAAGGGAGAAATCAACTTACAACGGCTCATTTAGTGACTAAGGTTACAATGGGGCCGACAAAGGGGGCTTGTGACCGTTTTTCACACTTGCGACCATTGCGGCATTCCCACGGTCACAACCTCAAAATTTGTAGGCTTGGCAACTGACTCATATTTGTGACCGTGGCCGTGCCCCAGGGGTCATGGGATCCCCCTTGTACGACCGTCTGGCAAGCAAAGTCCATGAGGAGGCCGGATTCACTTAACGGCACTGAAATGCTGGCCTGGGGGTGCCCCACAGCTCCCAGGGGGCTCCTTAGAGGCAGGGAGGCCCAGCTTCTTCCCACAAGGAAACCACCCAGCTCAGAGAGCCCCAAGGACCCCCCTGTCCTCCCCCCTGCCAGCTGCATTCCCTTCTAGCACTGATGATGTTGCCTAGTAGGGTCATGAAACGTCTGCAAGGAAAGCCCCAAGCTCAGAGAGCCCCAAGGGCCCCCAGTTCTCCTTCTCTTCCTCCTCCTTCTTCCTCCCCTTCCTCCTCCTCTCCGAACACCCCACTCCCTCTACCACTGATGATGTTCCCTAGTTGGGTCATGAAACGTCTTCAAGAAAACCACCAAGCTCAGAGAGCACAAAGAGCTCCTTGGCCTTCCTCCTCCTCTTCTCCACAAACTCCACTCCTTCTACCACTGATGATGTTGCCTAGTAGGGTCATGAAACGTCTGCAAGAAAACAGCCAAGAGCAGAGAGCACCAAGTCCTCCCCCCAGTCCTCCCCCTTCTCATATTCCTCCTCCTCCTCCATCCATCCAAGAGCACCAGATCAGCAGAGCTTCGGCCTACAGAGGAGCCCAGGTGGGTCAGGAGGACACAGTCCCAGGTGAGGCAGGTGAGCCCCGAGGGAAGGGCAAGGGGACCGAGACCCACCGGCCAAGTCCTCCCTGCCGAAACTGAAGAGGTAAGTAATGATAAAAACCCCCAAAGCCCCAGAAGCCTCCGTGAGTTTTCCGAAGCAAAAGCGTTTTGCGTTGAGCGTGCTCAGTGGAGCCGTTAAAAATTTAAAAAAAAAGATGCTGGAGCAGCATCTCCCATTAACGTTACGATCGTGAAATATGACCATAAAACGACAGCCGTGTGGCCGCCAATGTGCAGCCCCCCCCCCCCCACACACACCCGAGTTGCCAGGGGTTTCTCCTCGCTCCGACCGTGCAGAGAGCTGTAAAGTGTTGACAGAGAGGGCTGTTGCCCCCCCCCCAATCCCCTTTTCTCTCTTAAACAAGGCTGAGCAGAGTCATTTACAAAACAAGCCCCCTACCCACACAGCCCGGGCCTGGGAAGGGGGGCAGGGAGGCGAACATCTGCTCCCCGCAGCCGATCTTCTTCAGCCAATTAACTAAAATGGGTGCTTTCTAATTAAATTAGCCCTCGATTGGAAGGGGGCATTCGGTGACAATTGGGCGGGGGGGGAGCGGGGGGAGGGTCCTCAGCCGTGACTGGCATGAAGGCTGTTGAATTGCCAGGTGAAAGACGGAAAGGTGAGCTACCTGGGGAGGCTTGGCTTCTCTCCGCTGGGCAGGCCGGTCAGAAGTCCAGGAGTTACAGAACTGGACCTCTCCCCCCTCCCCTCCCCCAAAGGGGTCAGGGAGGGGGGGCAGATGGGACGTTTGACCTACGTGGGGTGGGAGCTGCCACTAGAGAGGGATTCGCAGTTGGTTGGAGAGCCAACTTCAAGGTTTGGTCCTTCATTGGTCCGGGTGAGAGGTTTTTATTCAGCTACATTCGGACCGGGGTGAAATCTAAATATTTTTTTTTTGCTATCGGTTCTGTGGGCGTGACTGGGTGGGGATCATGTGACTGGGTGGGCGTGGCCACGTAGTCATGTAACTGGGAGATCAAAAGACAGAAACTCACTTTAACAATGTCCTGCTGAAGCAGGGTTGGACTAGATGACCTCTAGGTCCCTCCCAGCCCTGGATTATCCTCTGAAGCTGCTTCTACTGCCAGGTTTGTAGTCCTCCTTTCCTCTCCTTTTTCTTTCCCTCCCTCCCTTTCTTTCTTTCTTTTTCTTCTTCCTTCCTTCCTTCCTTTCTTTCTTCCTTCCCTTTATAATAATAATAATAATTTTATTTGATTAGCCGCAACCCTCTCCCGAAGGACTCGGGGCGGCGTACAATCAAAACGGATAAAAATACACATAAGACAAACATATATACAAAAAGAACAGAGACATATACATATGTGCATGGAGGAGAGTTGACTTATAGGTGAAAGACAATTAAAAACACAATTTAAAATCCCCTTAAATAAAATTACTAAATTAAAAAACCCATCAGGAGCGATACGAAGTTATGGTTGAGCCAGGCCGGCTATTTGGAAAAGGTGGGTCTTGAGCTTGACACGGAAGGAGCGGAGGTCAGTAGTGGTCCTAATATCCGGGGGGAGGTCATTCCACAGGGCTGGGCCCGCCACAGAGAAGGCTCTGCTCCTAGGCGCCGCCCCATGGCACTGTCTGGTGGACGGCACCTGGAGAAGTCCCTCTCTGTGCGAGCGGATGGGTCGTAGGGATGTATGGGGCAGAATACGATCCCGCAGGTAACTAGGTCCTGAGCCATGGAGCGCTTTAAAGATCGTAATCAAGACCTTGAAACGCACTCGATAGACCACAGGAAGCCAGTGCAGCTCGCGCAGGAGAGGTGTCACATGGGAGTACTTAGTACTCCCCATAATCACCCGCGCGGCCGCATTCTGGACCAACTGCAGTCTTTCTTTCTTTTTCTCCTTCCCTCCGTCCTTCCTCTTTCTTTCTTCCTTCCTTCTTTTTCTTTCTTTCTTTTCTTTCTTTCTTTTTCTTTCTTTCTTTTTTCTTTCTTTCTTTCTTTCTTTCTTTCTTCTTTCTTTCTCTTCTTCATCCCTTCCTTCCTTCCCTCCCTCCCTCCCTCTCTTTCTTCCTTCCTTTCTCAGCAACCCGTTTTTGGCCTAGAAGGCCTCAGAGAAGCCTGCTTGGAGCAAAAACGGACCCCCACCCACCCCCATGCGTCTGGAGAACCAGTAGTAAGAAATTGCTTTAAAAGTTTTTTTAAAAGTTCCGAAGATCAGCTGTGACATGCAACTTTTTTAAAAAACTTTTTGAAGTATTGTTGACTACCTGTTCTGGGAACCAGGAGCATTTTTTACTACTTAACCGGCCCGAACCGTTAGCATTTCACCCCCTGCTTGGGACTGGTTCACTCACACGCCTCAGCTCCATGTTGTCCTGTTTAGGGACGTTTCTTGAGCCAAGCGCATGCGTGGAAGGCCGGGCGCATGGGCAAGCAGGGCATGTGGGAGTGCACATTGGCAAACCAATAGGGAAGGTAAGTGAGAACCAGCCCTGCGCCAGGTGCATGCGGGCAGAGCTACTCAGTGAGCAGACATTTCATGACCCTGCTAGGTAAGATCATCAGGGCCAGAGGGGAGTGAGGTTTGCTCTCTAGTGATGCGCAGCCCCTCCTAGCAGGGATGAAGTTACTTAGTAAGGTAATGAAACGTCTGCAAGGAAAGCACCAAGCTCAGAGATCATCCAGGACCCCCATTCCTCCTCCTCCTCCTCCTTTCCATAAACGCCACTCCTTCTAGCACTGATGATGCTACCTAGTTGGGTGATGAAAAGTCTGCAAGAAAACCACCAAGATCAGAGAACACCAAGGACCCCACAGTCCTCCTTTTCCCCCTCCCCCCTCCTCCTCTCTGCAAATCCCACTCCCTTCTAGCACTGATGATGTTATCCAGTTGGGTTGTGAAAGTCTGCAAGAAAACCATTAAGCTCAGAGAGCACCAAGGACCCCACAGTCCTCCTCCTTCCCCTCCTCCTTCTTCCCTCTCCTCCTCCTCCTCCTTTCCACAAACCTCACTCCCTTCTAGCACTGATGATGTTACCAAATGGGGTCATGGAACCCCTGCAAGAAATCAACCAAGCCCAGAGACCCCCAAGGACCCCACAGCTACAAATGTTTTCTTCCGAAGAACGTAAGTGCCTGTCCTTCCGTGAGAAGCCAGGAAAAAAATAAAATAAAGAGGAAGAAACAGAGGCAACACAAGCGGCCTTACACCGGAGAGCCCCCTGCCCCCTTACTTGGTTCCCCAAAGCAGAACTTACCTGCAGCCCCTGGCAACAAACCAGGTTTATTTCTTCCTCTTCTTCTAGATTTAGAGGCCATTATTAACTACCCCAGGAGCAAAAGGGGGAATTACACTACCCTTCCTTGGTCCAAGTCCCCTGCTTGGGCAGTGGGTTGGACTAGATGACCTGCAAGGTCCCTTCCAACTCCGTTAATCTGTTAAACAGGGTGCAGGAGCCCGGGGTGAAAACATGGAACAGGGACTGTCTGGAAGCTGCCCAAGTGAGAGAGAGGACCAAGGACAGAGAGGAGTAGCAGCGAGAAAAAGGGGAAATTTTTAATCTGATTTATTCCCTTTATTTCTTAGCTTTTCCTTCTTGTCAAAACATGGCTCAGCTCTCAGGCATTCTCCTAGTCCAATTTGGAATCTTCTACTACACCAACTTTGGCCCCTTTAAGACCTGTGGACTTCAACTCCCAGAATCCCCCCGTCAGGTCAATTCTCGGAGTTGAAAGTTCGCAGGTCTTAAAATTGCTGGACACCCCTTGTTCTACCTCAGGGGTGTCCAAACTTGGGGACTTTAAGACTTGTGGACTTCAACTCACAGAATTCCCCAGCCACGTGACTGGCTAGGGAATTCTGGGAGTTGAAGTCCACAAGTCTTAAAGTCCCCAAGTTTGGACACCCCTGTTCTACACAATGAACCCAGAAGTTGTGAATGCTCCAACCCTGGAAGTTTTGAAGAAGAGATTGGACAACTGTTGGTCTGAAATGGTTGAGGGTTTCCTGCCTGAGAAGGGCATTGGACTAGAAGGCCTCCAAGGTCCCTTCCAACTCTGTTCTGAATTTAAAGAGGCCTGGACACCCGATTGGTTCTTTGTCTTCTCTGCGGGGGGAGGGGGGTTGGACCCAGTGGGACAGGGGACACCACCCCCCATGGCGTACCTGCTTCTTCCCCATTTCTCTCTGCCTTGGGGCCCTCCTCCTGGGGGGAGGTGGGGGGTGACTGGAGAGAAATGAAGGAAGGCTGCTTGGTTAGCCGGCTGTTTTGAGGGAGGATTCTGGGGTACCAGAAGACCCCTCCTCCTGCTGCTCCTTCCTCCTCTTCCTCCTCTTTTCGCCTGCAAGGGAAAAAAAGAAAGAGCAATTGAGGTGTTTGAAGAGAGACTGGCCAGCCATTGGTCAGAAATGGTAGAAGGTCTCGTGCCTGAGAAGGGGACTGGACTAGAAGACCTCCAAGATCCCTTCCAACTCGGTTGTTCTGTTACTATTGCCCATTAGCCTTCACTCCTGAAGAGAAAGCAGCATGCTTTAAATATTTAGATTTCGGGAACTATCTATCTATCTATCTATCTATCTATCTATCTATCTATCTATCATCATCTATCTATCATCTATCTATCTATATCCCTATCTGTATGTATGTATGTATGTATGTATGTATGTATGTATGTATCTATCTATCTATCTATCTATCTATCTATCTATCTATCTATCTATCTATCTATCTATCTATCTATCTTTATCCCTATCTATATCTATCTATGTACCTATCTATGTACCTATCTATGCACCTATCTACGTATCTACGTATCTACCTCTATCTACCTACCTACCTACCTACCTACCTACCTACCTATTATATGATTTATATTCATTCTATGATTCTGTAATGGTCTCCTGCTTGAACAGGGGGTTGGACTAGAAGACCTCCAAGATCCCTTCCAACTCGGTTGTTCTGTTACTATTGCCCATTAGCCTTCACTCCTGAAGAGAAAGCAGCATGCTTTAAATATTTAGATTTCGGGAACTATCTATCTATCTATCTATCTATCTATCTATCTATCTATCTATCTATATATATATATATCTATATATCTATATATCTATCATCATCTATCTATCTATCATCTATCTATCTATATCCCTATCTATATGTATGTATGTATGTATGTATGTATGTATGTATGTATCTATCTATCTATCTATCTATCTATCTATCTATCTATCTATCTATCATCTATCTATCTATCTATCTATCTATCTATCTATCTATCTATCTATCTATCTATCTATCTTTATCCCTATCTATATCTATCTATGTACCTATCTATGTACCTATCTATGCACCTATCTACGTATCTACGTATCTACCTATCTACCTCTATCTATCTACCTACCTACCTACCTACCTACCTACCTACCTACCTACCTACCTACCTACCTATTATATGATTTATATTCATTCTATGATTCTGTAATGGTCTCCTGCTTGAACAGGGGGTTGGACTAGAAGACCTCCAAGATCCCTTCCAACTCTGTTGTTCTGTTACTATTGCCCATTAGTCTTCACTGAAGAGAAAGCAGCATGCTTTAAATATTTAGATTTGGGGAACTATCTATCTATCTATTGATAGATAGATCAATAGAGCAGGGGGTTGGACTAGAAGACCTCCAAGGTCCCTTCTAACTCTGCCTTTCTGGAGTCTTAGCTCAGAGGCGGTGAGTTAGCTCTGGTTTGAGCTGACCACTACCCTCTCCCTCCCCTCCGGCCTCAGCCCTCCCCTTTTGGGCCACCTGGCCTCAATTTCGGACCCCTCCAAGAGCTCAGGGGGGCCCTCCCCCCAGAAAGGGAGGGAGTGCCAGCTGTAGGTGACGCACTTCACCATGTTTGACGTCTGTCTTGGCAGCCGCCGCTCCTCGAGACGGAGAGGGAAGGTGCTATTTAAGAGCCCTTCTCACCTAACCCTGCCTGAAAACAGGACAGGAATGCTGGGGGGGGGGGGGTGTCTGGGCCAGCTCCTCGTCTTCCCTTGCCCTGACGGATTCCTGCCTGCGTCCAGCCCCCCTCCCCCCAGCCGCCCCAAGGGCACATTCTTACCTAAAAAGAGCCAGGAGGTATTTTCTGCCTCTTTGACCCAGGGGAAGCGGGCGGGGGGGGGGACGGGGGACGGGGGACATCCCAAGTTTACGTAGCCGCCTGAATTAACTCGGCCAGGGGTATTTGTGTGGCTCTGCCGGGCACTGCCATACAAGGAAGGCTGGGGGTCTGCGGAGGCTGAGAGAGGGAGGGGAGGGGGGCATCGTGCAGGAGGGTCAAGCTCCTTTGCAGGTTACAACAATGGGGCTGTCCCCCCAATCTATGGGGAGCGCCGGGCCTGAGCTCCTAAGCCAGGATTTGGCAACCTCCGTCACTTTAAGACGGGTGGACTTCAACTCCCAGAATTCCCTAGCTGGCTGGGGGGGATTCTGGGAGTTGAAGTCCACCCGTCTTAAAAGTGACAGAGGTTGAAATAAAGGCACGGAGTAGGACTAGACTTACAACAGCTCATTTAGTGACTGTTCTAAATCTCTTCATTTAGCAACCATTCTAAATCTCTTCATTTAGCGACCGTTCAAAATCTCTTCATTTAGTGACCGTTCTAAACCTCTTCATTTAGTGACCGTTCGTACCCCCTTTCGCCTGCTTTTGGACTGAGCAAGAAACCTACGATTCTGTGACCACGGAGGATGCGAAAGGCACCCCGAGAGCCATTCATTTCGTCTGGAATGCCAGAGGGCAGGGAGGCCAAACTTTTAGACACCAGGGGTCCAAACTGAAAGGACATCCATGGGCACAAACGTGTCCCAACATGCACATTCACAGACAGGCATGAACGTGCGCATGTGCGGACATGCCTGCATGCGCAGCAGAGACCCCAGCTAGCTGGCAGCAGTGTGCCAAGAGGTCAGATCTTTTTCTTTCGTGAGCTTCTGTTTCGTGGTTTGCAGGGGAACAGAAGCTCACGAAAGAAACGCCACGGAGTCTCCTGACCGAGGCTTCCCGAGAGCATGAAGCAAACTCCTGGTCCCCCAAAAATCCCCTTTTATTCATTGACTGTGAATTCTGCTCCTTCACATCCAGCAAAGTCTTTCGAGGGAGGATTTACAGTCACAGACCTTCTCTGCCTTGGAGAGCTGCCAGGCCGATATCTGCAAAACTTGGCAAGGAGTCTCGGAGAATCACGAGCCAATTAAGAGAACTTGTTGTCTCCTGCAAACTCCCCTCCCCTTTCGCTCCTCTTTTCTTTCCTCTGGGAGGGGCCATTCATCATCCACCTATGGCCTTACTCCCAAGTCGACCCCTGTTCTTTAGCTGCTCCCTTCGTCTGGCAGCTCTGCGCATGCGCCCACTGGGAACAGGCTTCAGCTGTTCTTCTGCCCCACTGATCTCTGACTCTGAAGGCAACTGATAACTGGCATACAGCCCTGGCCCCCCCTCTGCCTCCAACACAGAGCCCTCATCAGAGCCTTCCCCAGACTCCAGGACTGGCCTAGGTTCCTCCCCAACCCTCCTCACTGTCCGAATCTGCTGCCAGCTCTGCTGGCGGGCCATAGGTTTGCCATCACGGACATAGGGTTTCCTGCTTGAGCAGGAGGTTGGACTAGAAGACCTCCAAGGTCCCTTCCAGCTCTTTGTCATTCTCTTTTTACATTTTGATGCTGCCCGGAGGCTGACAACTCCAAGCCGGATGGGTTATCCTATCAAAGGGCCCGAGATGCAGCTACCAACCTCTGGGACTCCGTGTGTCAGACATTCAGAGAAATTGTGTGGGGCTGCAGGCCTCCTTCGCAGGGAAGGTTTGTTCCTGCTTGACCTCTAGCTGCTCTGCACAGCCGCCTGCTCCCATGCGCTCGCCTGGCCCTGCCCCAAAGGCTGAGCATGGGAGGAAGAGGGATGTGACGGAGGAGAGGGTCCCTCTGCCGTCGCTGGCAAGAGGCGTCCTCTCTTTTCTTCTTGGGAAGCCAGGAAGATTTATAGATCACCAGATCACCTTCCACATCAACGACTGATTTAAGGCTGGGACTGCCATGAGCTGCAACAACAGATCGGCTGTGGGGGAAAGAGAGACCCTTTGGCACAGCTGGCTTGCCTCTCTTGCCTGCTAGGAGGACTGCAGCACAGGGAATCCCCGACTTACGGCCACAATTGAACCCTGCTAAACGAGACAGATGTTAAGTGAGTTTTGCCCCATCTGAAGACCTTCCTTGCCACCGTTGTTGAGTGAATCACTGCAGGTGTTAAAAGTTAGCACCACGGCTCCCCATGGGCCAGGAGGTCGCCAAAGGGGATCATGTCACCCCGGGACCCTGCGACCGTCGTAAGTATGAGTCGGTTGCCAGCTGTCTGAATTTTGATCGTGTGACCACGGGGATGCTGCAATGGTTGTAAGTGTGAGAAACGAGCCAAAAGTCATTTTTTCCCCAGGGCTGTGGTAACTTCGGTCAGTAAATGATCTGTTGTAAGTCGAGGACTACCTGTACAATCAGTTAGGGCCATGATAGGGAATCTATGGCTCACGAGCCAGAGGTGGCACACAGAGCACTCTATGCTGGCATGTACGCCATCGCCCAGCTCAGCTCTCCGTGTTCTGGCCCCCCAGCAGAGCCGGCAGGAGATTCAGACAGTGAGGAGGTTGGGGAGGAACCTGGGCCAGTCCTGGAGTCTGGGGAAGGCTCTGATGAGGGCTCTGTGTCGGAGGCAGAGGGGGGGCCAGGGCCGTATGCCAGTTATCAGCTGCCTTCAGAGTCAGAGATCAGTGGGGCAGAAGAACAGCTGGAGCCTGTTCCCAGTGGGCGCATGCACAGAGTTGCCAGATGAAGAGAACAGCTAAAGAACAGGGGGAGACTTGGGAATAAGGCCACAGGGGGACGGTGAATGGCTCCTCCCAGAGGGAATAAAAGAGGAGCGAAAGGGGAGTGGAGTTTGCAGGAGACAATTAGTTCACTTCATTGGTTTGTGACTCTCCGAGACTCCTGGCCAAGTTTCTCAGATCTCGGCCTGGCAGCTCTCCAAGCCAGATGAGGTCTGTGACTGTAAATCCTCCCTCGAAAGACTTTGCTGGATGTGAAGGAGCAGAATTCACAGTCAATGAATAAAAGGGGATTTTTTGGGGACCAGGAGTTTGCTTCGTGCTCTTGGGAAGCCTCGGTCAGGAGACTCCGTGGCGTTTCTTTCGTGAGCTTCTGTTCCCCTGCAAACCACGAAACAGAAGCTCACGAAAGAAAAAGATCTTTGTGTCGTGCTGCCACCGGCTAGCTGGTCTTCGGGTCTCTGCTGCGCATGCACGCATGTCCGCACATGTGTACGTTTGTGCATGTTTGCGCATGTGCACGCTTGTGATTGTCTGCAAATGCACATGCCCACACATGTTCGCATACGTGGACTTCCATGCGTGCATGCATTCATGCACTTTCCAGTTTGGGCACTCGGTGTCTAAAAGATTTGCCATCCCTGAGATAGGGAATGAAGGGGGAGGGGGGGGAATGGACAACAGGCCAACATGGCCCAGAACTCATGGATAATTTGACTTGGGAATCTGCACCGTTTGTGAGAACGGCAGAGTCCAGCACGCTTGCTATAGGGGAGGCACCAGGAGGCCACCGATGTTCTTGGATGATCAGAGACCATCTCTCCTTCACTGGGCCGGTTTCTGCTGCCCAGAATGGCTGGCAGGCGAGAGTGATGGATGCAGGGCGCCCACTTCTAAGACTGCGCCATCCGACAACCATCACCGATTCTTTCAAGGGTTTTCCTTCCAGAGCGACACAGGCCATCCCAAAGGAGGCAACTGGACTTTCTGGTTTTTCCTTTTGAAGAGGTTTCGCTTCTCATCCAAGAAGCTTCTTCAGCTCTGACTGGATGGGATTTATATTTCTTGCAGACAGCTGGGCATTTGCTTCCTTTTAGAGAGTCACTGAGGCCACTTGGAGTTTTACCTGTGTCCTCAGGGTCACCTGAGTGGTGCAAATGGTTCCTGTAAGTCTTGCAGTTTCTTTTCCTCTGGAAATCCATTTCTACTCCCACGCCATTCATCCCAAATCGTATAGCTAAGTGTCCTTTTAGAGAGTCATTGAGGCGACTTGGGGGTTTATCTGTGTCTTCAATTGTCCCAGAGGTGCTTTTTCAAGAGGCAACTGGACCTTCTGGTTTTTCTTTGAAGACGTTTCCCTTCTCATCCAAGAAGCTTCTTCAGCTCTGACTGGATGGTGGGGAAGGGAAGGTTTTTTACTCCTTGCAGACACAGCTGGTCATTTGCATCCTTTGAGAGCAGTGGGTCTCAACCTTCCCAATGCCGCGACCCTTTAATACAGTTCCTCATGTTGTGGTGACCCCCAACCATAAAACTGGTGTCTCGGTTCCTATGACGATCGAAAATATGTGTGTTCCGATGGTCTTAGGCGACCCCTGTGAAAGGGGCGTTCAACCCCCAAAGGGGTCCCGACCCACAGGTTGAGAACCACTGTTTCAGAGGGTCCTTGAGGCCCCCGGAGGATTATCTGTGTCCTTGGGGTCACCTGAGTGGTGCAAATGGGGGTGGAGCCTTCTTGGCACTGCTGAAAGGACTTTGTGTTGTAGACTGGAGATACATGTCATATCCTTCTCCCTCTGTTCAATTTTGACATAGATGGCCTCTTTGACCCCTCGTTCAAACCAGGTGACCCCGAGGACATAGAAAAACCTCCAAGCGGCCTCAAGGACCCTCTCAAAGGATGCGAATGACCAGCTGTCTGCAAGGAGCATCAATCCTTCCATTCCTCACCATCCAGTCAGAGCTGAAGAAGCTTCTTGGATGAGAAGGGAAACGTCTTCAAAGAAAAACCAGAAAGTCCAACTGTCTCCTGAAAAAAGCCCCTTTGGGACAACCATGACCTGGATGACCGAGAATCTCCGTAGACCGTAACATGCCACGTTCTGAAGAGGTTCCCTGGCCAAGAAGCAACAGCAATTTGGCACAAACTCTCTTTCAGATGTTGATATCATTTGGTGGGATGGCACAACGGCCGACCCATCCTGGCTGACTCATCCCGGCCAACTCTCTGTGGGAACAATTTCAACGTGGGATAACCGAAGAGAGGGACCGGTAGAACTGCAGCTCGTCCCGATCTCGAGGACTTCTCACCCTGCTGCAATTCACTTGTCCCTCTCTTGAGTTGCCCCTCATGGTCCCCGAGGCGAGTCGTTCCAGGGTGAGTCAACCGAGACAGGTCGGCCACGGAAAATTGTCCGACACCCCCATTCAGGCACCTTCCTCTTTTAAGGTTCCCACCATGGCTGCAGGGCCAAGTGTCAATTTTGATTTTGCTGAGGGGCGAGGGAGAGGAAGAATGGAATGTATACGCTCAATGACGAGGCAACAGCCATGGGAACCAAGGACACTTCAGCAGGCGTCTGCCAGAGCCAAAAAGGCTTTCTCATAACAATATTAAGAAACACAATTGGACGATGTGACCTGCTCTAATAGGGAGAGGGAGAATCTATACTGTAACTACACGGGTTTGTGCGGGAAATAGCTAGAGCTGGTTTTGCTTTTGTACGTGCCGAAATGATGTGCTCAATAAAGCTTTGCCTAAGGAGATTGGATCGTCTCCGTCGGGCCTGCTTTGCATGGGCTCCTCAGTCGGGACCTCGATACCAAGACCAAGAAGAGCAGCAGTGATGCCAGCCTGGCCACGGGATAAAGACCCATTCTTCTGACGCCCCCCCCCCCCCCAGGCTTCCGGTGGGGGAGAAGAGAGAGCGATGGCAGCTCCCGAGGAAGCCCCTTACCTCCAGGTCTGCTTCGCATAGTTCCCCTGCTGAGGTGGGCAGGAGTTTCTAGTGCCGGCTTCCTTGGCCAGGTGCCTCTTCTGGGGATGCTGGAGTTTGCACTGGGAACCTTTAGGGCAGACGCCATGCTTGGAGAAGTCCGGACACACCAATGTGTGTTTCTTCTTGCACTGAAAAGGAAGACAACATCAATCAACCACCTACGGAGAAAAGCAAGGAGGGCCTTCTGGAGCTTCTCCAGAGAAGGAACTCAAGCGCTTAGGGAAGCTGCTCAAATATCTGAGGTGGCTTCCCAAAGCTGGCCACCCGCCAGGCTGGAGGAGCTTGGAATCGAAACGGGGACAGGGTCCAGCATCAACGTTACGGCCAAGGAACCTTATCGGATAACCTTTTATGGGCTAGAAACACAAAGGGGATGAATGCGCCTGGTCTTGAATTGCACCTTCAACCAGGTCCATGTTGATACAGGAAATGCAAGACACACAAGTGTGTGTGTGTGGGGGTGAATTTGTATGCTTCAGTGTAGAGATCTTCAAACTTGGCAACGTTAAGACTTGTGGACTTCAATTTCCAGCATTTCTGGAATTCTGGGAGTTGAAGTCCACAAGTCTTAAAGTTGCCAAGTTTGGGGACCCCTGGTTTCGTGTGTGCCCAACTCACGTTGAATCCACTCATTGAAAAGGCCAAGGCAACCTGTAGCGAGCATCATGGAAATGTCACAAGACCAGGCAGTCCTCATCTTATAGCCATCTGTTTAGTGACCATTCCAACAGAAATTCCAAAAGAATTCCAAAATTCTTTCTAGAAAGCCAAGGTCATCCTTTGTCTCTGCACCTGACCAGAACTGGATGGGTGGAACTGCCAGCATGGCAATGGGAGATTGGACCATGGGATGGACTTGTGGGTGTGGGGGCAAGATCTTGAACTTTCAACTGGGTGGGGAAAACTGGGAAGCTTTCAGATTCGGGTTTTCCCAGATGTGCCAACATGGCTCTCTTAATCAATTGGAACTTTGAGCAATACTTTCCCCCGGACTCTGATTTACTTTTGGATGCTATTTGGAACCCTGACACTGGGATCTTTGTCTGTGCCGACTGCTGATTGGGTGGGTCCTGCCCCATTTCAGTTGCTTTCAAAAATGAGGCCCCCAACCAAGTACGTGCTAAGGCTGGGACCTCCAAGAAGTTGGACTATTTCAACTGGGTGGGGAAAACCGGGAAGCTTTCAGATTCGGGTTTTCCCAGATGTGCCAACGTGGCTCTCTTCATCAATTGGAACTTTGAGGAATCCTTTGCCTCGGACTCTGATTTACTTTTGGATGCTATTTGGAATGCTGACACCTGTATTCACCCACCAATTGAAACCGGTCCATTTTCATATCAGGATTAAACTAGGATCAATCTCCTCGCTAGAAAAAGAGAGCATCCGAGAAAAAACCTTAGGAGGAAGTCCCCATTTCCACCTGTTGATATTTCAAAAGGAAAACCATGAACACAAAGAGCATCAAAAACTCCCTGACGGAAAGGAACCTATGAAACAAGACATTGCGCGTAGCAGGCCTGGCTGGCTAGGAGTTATGGGAACTGTAGTCCAACTTCTTGGAGGCCAGAGCTGCAGAAGGTCAGAAGTTAGCTGGCTGGAGAATTCTGGGAGTTGAAGTCCAGAGGTCTTGAAGTTGCCAAGCTTGGACACCCTAAAGTAGATCAGACAACCATTTGACCAGAATGGTACAGGATCTCCTGCTTGAGGAGAGGGTTGGGCTAGAAGACCTCTAGGGTCCCTCCCAACGGTTACTCTCTCTGTGAGAGGACCAGAGGGGATTGGGAGATACTAAACGCTCCCCACTTTGCAGCTGAAACATGACCAAATATGGACGGCAAAAAGAGGGAGACAGGATGATAGTTCGAGTCCCTTCCTGGAAATATGGGAAGACGTTACATCCAAATGCGCTGGGGGCTAAATTTACACGCCTGCGGTCCGCTTTCAAACCCGAACGGGGAGATTTGCTTTGAAGTGCCTCCTTCTGCTTCTGCTTGATCCATCAAGAGTCCTGGCGGGTTGCAAGGAGGCGTCCTCTGGGGTTACGGAACTAATCCATCAGGCAGGCGCTGCACTCACACAACACCAGCTGAGGCTGGAGAAACACACAACAGCTGGGCAGAGCCAAGCCAGCTGCCTTCGCACAGCCTCCACGTGTCCACCTAACCTTTGTCCGAGCAACCTCGAAGGCTGAGCGGCCAACGGAGGAAGGAGGGGAAAGGGCTGCGGCTCCGACGGATGTTTTAAAGCAATTTGGGGGGGCATGGATGTTATGCGCGCGCATAAGTAGGCAGAAGCTGTCACCTCTTAGTGGCGAGGACAATTCAATCCCTCTGACGTCAAGGGACAGGCTGGTGTGGAGCCGGGAGTGGCAGAGAAAGCCAGTGTCTGGGGAAGGCTCTCCGTGCCAGGCAAGCTAAAAATACAGATGCCCCCCCCCCCCCATCCCCCGGTCCTCCGTGGCTGGGTATTTATACGGGGTGCCCCTCCTCATTAGAAATTGAAGATGCCGCCTTGGTCCCGGGTGACGAGGGCTTTTCTCCACTTGAAATCTTTGGTCTGGCCACCCTCCCTGGGGAGGAGGAGGAATGCTGGCACGCTCACCCAGGAAAATATGTAACCGTACCCGGGTAACAGGTGAAGTGGGATCTGTTGACCAGCCTCTCTGCTCTACCCAGAAGGGAACCAACTGGGTGCCCAGCTAATCCTGGGTCTGTGCTCTGCCTGGGGGGCTCTAATGACGCCATAGCTTGGCTTGCAGAAGAAGAGAAGGGGCCCCGGAGGTCTCCTAGTCCAGCCCTCACTCAAGCAGGCCATCCTATGCCAGGGTTTTCCAACCTTGGGAACTGTAAAGCTTCAGGAGGCTGGCTGGGGAATTCTGGGAGTCGAAGTCCACAAATCTTGACGTTCCCAAGGTTGGACACCTCTGTCCGATTCCATTCTGGACCAATGCCTGCCCAATCTCTTCCCCAAAACCTCCAGCAATGGCTGCCCCAAAAGTGTTCTTCCGAAAGGCAACTGGACTTCCTTGGCTGTTTTCTTTTTCTCTGAAAAGGTTTCGCTTCTCACTCAGGAAGCTTTCTCTGTTCTATGGAAGGACGCTTGGAGTCCCTCAATGGACAAACGGCTGCAAAAGTGGATAAGACTTAGCAGAGGCGGCTAAATGGGCTCCTTTGATTAAAGGGGGGGGGGGAACAATCCACAATTATTTTGGTTTTGACTTGGAACCACTTCTGGACTTTGTGCTCGTGGTGGTGGGGAAGTGAAACTTTGATTTCGGATTTTTACCGCTTAGATAGGTTTGTTGTTATAGAAATGGCTAGTTTATACTATTATGTCACAGTAAAAAATCGAGGTTTCATGTTATCTTATTCTACTGCATCAAAGGGAATCGGAAGTCAAGACCGTTTTTTTTCTTTTCTTTTTTTTTCTTCTCCTTCCTCTATTTTTCCTACAATTCTCTTTTGTATTTTATATTATAGACTAATAACAATGAAAAAAGAATCCCCTTCAGTTCTAAATGAATGGCGGGGACTTCTTTGCAGTCAGTGTTAGCACTTAAGAATATAAATCCTTCCATTCCCCAACCTTCAGTTAGAACCGAAGAAGCTTCTTTGATGAAAAGCGAAAAGTTTTCAGAGAGAAAACTGAGAAAGTCCAGTCGCCTCCAGAAAAAACACCTTTGGGACAACCACGACCTGGAGGATGGAGAGACTTCCAGGGTTGGGGCATTCGCAACTTCTGGAGGCAAGCGGTTCCACTGATTAATTGTTCTAACTGTTGGGAAATTTCTCCTTCGTTCCAGCTTCCTTCTCTCCTGGATTGTTTTCTTGTTTCTTGTCCTGCCTTCAGGTGCTTTGGAAAATAAGTTGACCCCCCTCTTCGTTGTGAAAGCTCCTAAAAATATTGGAAGGCTGCTATCACGTCATCCCCTCCATGGCAACACTCCCTGGTCTGCCTCCTCCAGGCCATTGTCGGATGTCAATCAGGCCTGGGTCACGGTGAAGAGGCCAGGGGGGGTGGGGGGTAGAGAGGGACGGACGGACGGACGACAGTCTCATCCGAGCCAGAAGAAATGCTGCCCTGCCACGCCTAACAAGAGACGCAAAATTGCATGCCGGGTAGAACTACGCGCCAACGATAAGCATCCACCGGCCCCTTGGGCAGCGCCCAACAAAACATACAGAGATTTGGTTACTGTCAGCCTCCAGCATGTCAGATGAGGTGAGGAGGAGGAGAGGAGGAGGAGGGGGAGGGGGCTTAGAGGTGTAAGGGGGCCATCTCATTCTTGGAGATATTTGATCCGGTTCACCTGTCGGGGAAGCTAATTTTACTCCTCTGGCCAGATCCTGGACGGCTGGACGGCCGGCTGGACTATAAAAAGGAAGAGCAAACATCTCAAGGGGCAGAAGAAAATCCAGCAGGAAGTTCAGGGTGGGGAAGGGGAGGGCAGAATGAGTGGATGGGAGGGAGGGGGAGGGAGGGAGGAGTCCCAGGGCCGTTTCTTACAGAAAGGCAGAGCGGCAGAGGGGGAAGGGGCCTGGGAGGTCTTCTAGTCCAACCCCCTGCTCGAGCAGAAGATCCTAGACCAGGGATGGCCATCACATGCCAAAAGCGGGGGGAGCTTGGGGGGTGGGCCGTGCGCGCGTATGTCCACACCCATAATTCTATGCACCCTCCTATGCGCAAGGAAGCCTCTGGAGCCGAAAATGAAGGCCGAAGTCAGCTGGCCAGCACGTGCATTGGAGCTGTGCCCTAAGAAATGGCTCTGCATGCCAACTGTGGCATGTGTGCCATAGGTTTGCCATCACGACCCTAGACCGTTTCAGACAAGTGGCTGCCCAGTCTCTCCTTAAAAACCTCCAGCGAAGAAGCAACCACAACTTCTGGTGGCAAGCTGTTCCATCGGTTAATTAATTGGTTAATTACCATTCCGGACACATGTCGGTCCAATCTCTTCTTAAAAACCTCCAGTGATGGAGAAGGAAGGAAGGAAGGAAGGAAGGGAGGGAGGAAGGAAGGAAGGGAGGGAGGGAGGGAGGGAGGGAGGGAGGGAGGGAAGGAGGGAGAATAGCAGAATAACAGAGTCAGAAGGGACCTTGGAGGTCTTCTAGTCCAACCTGCTGCTCGAGCAGGAGGCCCTGGGAGCAGACAAGTGGCTGCCCAGTCTCTCCTCAAAAACCTCCAGGGAGGAACCAACCACAACACAGGCCTTAAAGCAGGGAGGGAGGGGGGGGGGCTCTGGGTTTTCGGGCCCTGCCAATGTCCGGAGGAATTTCCTGTGAGCATGGAGAGCCCCTCCAGCTCACCCACAAAACCATCTTGCTGAGATGGGCTTCCCGGTCTGCTCGGGGGGCTAGGAGTTGCCTCCAGAGGCTGTGGGTGCTCCATCACTGGTGGCTTTTATGGAGAGACTGGGCAGCCACTTGTCTGGAATGGTCTCCTTGGCCGAGGGCCGGGATGGTGAACCTGTGGCATGCAGAGCCATATCTGCCGGTAGGCAAGCCGTCCACTCCAGCATGGATGCGCGTACCGGGCAGCTGATTTCCAAACTTCCAGGATGCCTCTTGGGTCAGGTTTTCACCCTCTCCAGGCTCCGGAGGCTTTGCCCCCCCCCCCGGAGGAAATACCAATCTCAGCTTGGAGGCGAGCACTGCGGTGCCCGTGTGTGGGGGGGGAAGAGTGTGTGGGGATTGTGCATGCATGCGCGTGGGGGGGCATGCTTTGTATTATGGGTGCTGGCATGCACATAAGCTCTTGCACACAAGCTTTTGGCATCCCAACAAGAAAAAAGTTACCTACGGCCTCCTGCTTGAGCAGTGGGTTGGGCTAGAAGACCTCCGAGGCCCCTTCCAACTCTGTGATTGTGTATTCTGCTGTGCCACCGTCCTATGCCCCCCAGGGCCTGGCCTTTGCCAGGAGGGCCGTTTGGGAAAACGAGGGTCCGGGCACCCAGCGACAGGGACCACGTCCATCCCTCCGCTTTCTTTCATCAGCCTGGCATCCCCCTCTGGCAGCAGCCTGCAAATGCTGGGAAATCCCGGCTTCCTGCTCGCCAGGCTCCCTGCTGCACCCATTGCCCACAGCTTTGCCCCCGGCCCCAGGGAGGGGAGGAAGGGGGAACCTGCTCGACTCACAGATCCTGGATTGGGGGCCTGTCTCTGGGTGGCAGCCTCATGTTAGTTGTTTCGTTGATAGGTATACTGACAAACAGGGAGGGAGGGAGGGAGAGAGGGAGGGAGGGAGGGAAAAAGAAAAGACGGAAGGAGGGAAGGAAAGAAAGGGAAGGAAAAGAAAGGAGAAAGGAAAGGAGAAAGGAAAGGAAAGACTGAGGCCCATGTTAGTTGTTTCGTTGATAGGTATACTGACAAACAGGGAGGGAGGGAGGGAGGGAGGGAGGGAAAAAGGAAAGACAGAAGGAGGGAAGGAAAGAAAGGGAAGGAAAAGAAAGGAGAAAGGAAAGGAGAAAGGAAAGGAGAAAGGAAAGGAAAGACAGAGGGAGGGAGGGAAGGAAGGAAAGGGGTAGGAGAGGAGAAGGAAAAGGAAAGACGGAGAGAGGGAGGGAAGGAAGGAAAGGAAAGGAAAAAGGAAAGGAGAAAGGAAAGGGAAGACAGAGGGAGAGAGGGAAGGAAGGAAAGGAGAGGAAAGCAAAAAGGAAAGCAAAGATGGAGGGAGGGAGGAAAGGGAGGAAAGGAAAAAGGAAAGGAAAGATGGAGGGAGAGAGGGGAAGTAGGAAAGGGAAAAGAAGGAAAAGAAAGGAAAAAGGAAAGGAAAGACGGAGGGAGGGAGGGAGGGAGGGAGGGAGGGAGAGAAGGATATCATACCACCTCCCCCCTCTGCCTGGACACCGTCCCCAGGGTCCTCCCCTATTGTCCCGAGGCAGCTGTTGAGTGACACCAGAAGCTCAGAAATGGCCCTGGTGACATTTGAGGAGGGGGTCACCAGCAAAGGCAGGGGCGTTAGCAGAGACTGGGGCCTGTTGACCCTCTCCAGCCAGTCTTGGCAGCTCAGGCCGGCGCTGCCCCCTGCTGCAGGAGGGAGTCTCCACCCTGGCCTGTTTCCTGGCTCTCAACCCATGATTGGCAGCCAGGATGGAAGCGGAGGTGTAGGAAATGACCTGGCTGAGACGGAAGGAGGGGTCAAACGCATCCTAAGTCTCGAGTCCCTTGGCGCCCCCAGGAGATCTAAATTCATCCCACTTGGAATTCCCTTGACTCTCCTCTCATTTGCTTTGGCTGTTCAGAGTTCAGATTCTTCTAACGGAGGATAAATCTGCAAAAACCCTATATAGTCATTTTTTGAGCTGCCTGGATCTCCTGATTTCCCGTGCTTGAAAGGAGGACTTGCTTCGCCCCGTAATGACCCAACGGAGTGGGCCACTTAATGGAGGCCGGCCTTGGGACTTGCTTCCCACATTCCAAGGTCCGTCCACTGCTGAAGGCATCGGGAGATAGAAGGAAAAATCAAATGTGCAGATGTGTACACTAAACTGGCAGGAATTGCCAATATCTCAGGAGGCCTTCTCAGGATCCAGAAGGATCTTGATGGATTTGGTCCCTGACCAACAAAATGAAATTGTATGTAGAGAAAAGTCAGGTTTTACACTTAGGAAGGGACGCGGTGGCTCAGTGGCTAAGACGCTGAGCTTGTCGATCAGAAAGGTCGACAGTTCAGTGGTTCGAATCCCTAGTGCCACGTAACAGAGTGAGCTCCCGTGACTTGTCCCAGCTTCTGCCAACCTAGCAGTTCGAAAGCAGGTAAAAATGCAAGTAGAAAAATAGGAAACACCTTTGGTGGGAAGGGAACAGCACTCCGTGCACCTTCGGCATTGAATCATGCCGGCCACATGACCACGGAGACATCTTCGGATAGTGCTGGCTCTTCGGCTTTGAAATGGAGATGAGCACTGCCCCCTAGAGTCAGGAACGACTAGCACATATGTGCGAGGGGAACCTTTACCTACACTTAGGCAAGTAAAACGAAATGCACAGGTACAGTATAGGTGATACCTTGTCAGTAGTAGTAACTGGGAGAGGGATCTTGGAGTCCTAGTGGACAACCATTTAAATATGAGCCAGCCGTGTGCAGCAGCTGCCAAAAAAGCCAACGCAGTTCTAGGCTGCATCAACAGAGGGAGAGAATCAAGATCACATGAAGTGTTAATACCACTTTGCAAGGCCTTGGTAAGGCCACACTTGGAATATTTGCATTCAGTTCTGGTCACCACGATGTAGAAAAGATGTGGAGACTCTGGAAAGAGTGCAGAGAAGGGCAACAAAGAGGATTAGGGGACTGGAGACTAAAACATATGAAGAACGGTTGCAGGAACTGGGAATGTCTAGTTTAATAGAAAGAATGACTAGGGGGGACGTGATAGCAGTGTTCCAATATCTCAGGGGCTGCCACAAAGAAGAGGGAGTCAAACTATTCTCCAAGGCACCCGAGGGTAGAACAAGAAGCAATGGGTGGAAACTAATCAAGGAGAGAAGCAACTTAGAACTGAGGAGAAACTTCCTGACAGTGAGAACAATTAATCAGTGGAACAGAAGTTGCCTCCAGAAGTTGTGAATGCCCGGAAGTCACAACTGGAAATCTTTAAGAAGAGACAGGATAAACATTTGTCTGGAGTGGAAGAGGGTCTTCTGCCTGGGCAGCGGGTTGGACTAGAAGACCGCCAGGGTCCCTTCCAACGCTGTCATTCTGTTATTCAAGTCAAAGCACCTTTGAGACAACTATGGCTTGGACGATTGAGAATCTCCATGGATGTTTAGGCGGCTATGGGGAACTGCCCCATTGTTGTAGGGGACCTGGCTGGAAGGCCCTAGAAGTGCTTCCCCAGTGCCCACCCAAAGGCCCTTCAGCAGAGGGTCTTCCCAGGACCCCTCCCTCTCCACTGACACCGAACCCACCCACCTTCCTGCCTTTGTCCTTTGCAAAGTTTAAAAAACAAACATATATATATATATTGCAGACAGCTGGTCTGTGCTGTCTTGGACACACCGAAGAGAGAAGAGGGAGGGAGGGAAGGGGGGGGGAAACGAACGAGAAGAGATTTACTCCCGTTCTAAATTATTCACACGAAAAGGGACTGCGCATCTTTAACAAGCCATCGTTTTATGAACAAGGTTAACATTTTTACTTGATTCAGTAGAATATTATAAACTCTCCGGGGCCCATTTGAGGACTTTCTACGTTGCGCAAAAAGGAAGGCACTCAGCACTTTTGATATTATTTAGAGAATAAAATTAACCCTCCACAGCCCAGGCTGGGTATTTTCTCTCCCCCGTTAAATATGGTGTGCTCAGCAATTCCATTCCCCCCTTCCATATATTTATATATTTATATATCTATATATATAATTACAGGCTGCTATCCATCATCTCCAGGAGAATGTTTTTCTGACACTCCAAAAGTGATGCCGTAAGCACGTTGGCTAATAGAATAAATATTCTAAATATCTCTTTTGTATTTTCATTTAAATTGGAATATTTTAAAATAATTGCAGGCGGGCCAGCCAGGCGCCGGGGCTGAGGAAAAGCAACCCAATTACGTTCGCTTCCATTTAGGACGTCGGGGTATCTCGCCACAAAATGGGCACCTCGTCGGGACTCGGCTGCAAAAGGCGGTCAGTTAGCACCGGGTAATCGGCTGGCAGGTCCCGGTGCCAAGCCCTGCCTCTTAAGAGGCCTCCTCCTTCTGCAACGCTGTCAGTCATCCTTCGGCTGGCTGGCAAGGGGCCTCTCCTGGGATCCTACCATTTTTGAACGGTGATGGGGAGAAGCTTCAGGTAGATGCCTCTACCACCAAGCCTGGTCCCTCTCCAAAGGTTGCTGATTTTACTGGGATGGGAGAGGAGATTCAAACCAGGCGTTTTAATGATGGAGGGACGGAAGCAGTGGGGTACCAGAAGGTCCCTCCTTAGGCCCAGGGCCCTTCAATATCTTCATAAACGACTCAGAGGAGGGAATAGAAGGGGGACTCCTCAAATGTGCAGATGATACTAAGATGGCAGGAATTGCCAACACCCTGAATAGGCTGAAGATCCAGAAGGATCTTGACAGACTTGGACCCTGGGGCCTATCTAACAAAATGAAATGCAACGTAGAGAAAAACAAAGTCTTACACTGAGGCAAGAAAACCCAAAAATGCACATATAAACTGGGTGAAACCAGGCTCTTAATAGCAGGGACTGTGAGACCGTGTGCGATGGCAGCCAAAAAAGCCAACGCAATCCTAAGTTGCATAAACAGAGGGATACAATGAAGATCAAGGGAGGTATTAATACCACTCTCTAAAGTCTTAGTAAGGCCACACCTGGAGTCCTGCACCCAGTTTTGGTCACCACACTATAAAAAAGAGATTGAGACCTTGGAAAGAGGGCAGAGAAGAGCAACCAGGATGATGGGGGGACTGGCGGCTCAAACAGATGATGGACGGTTGCAGGACCTGGGCCTGGCTAGTCTAGGGAAGAGAAGGACCAGGGGAGACAGGGGAGTATCTTCCAATATCTGAGGGGCTGCCACAGAGAGGAGGGGGTAAAACTATTTTCCAAAGCCCCCGAAGGCCAGACAAGGAATAATGGATGGAAACTGATCAAGGAGAGGTTCAACCTGGAAATAAGGAGGAATTTCCTGACCGTGAGAACAATCAACCCATGGAACAGAAGTTGCCTTCAGAAGTTGTGGGAGCTTCATCCCTGGAGGCTTTCAAGAAGAGACTGAACTACCCTCTGTCAGAATGTAGGGTGTAGGGTCTCCTGCTTGAGTGGGGGGTTGGACTAGATGACCTTCAAGGTCCCTTCCAAGCCTGTTAATCTGTAAGAAGGAACCACAGCAGACTCGGATGACGGTCAGTCAACCAGCAGGCCATCTCTGTCTCCAGGGGGCGGGGCTGGTCAGTCCAAGGGGCTAAGCTGGTCCATCACTTGCAGTGGTCATAGAGCAGAGACAACTGTCCTTCTCCTGGGGGTCCCAGGCGGGAGTCCTTTGTTTCAAGGGATGCTGAGAGATCGGCAGGACCTTCCAGAACAACTCAAACCTTTTCTTGCAATCTCCAGAGTTGCTTCCTAAGGAACGTTGGGACTTTCTAGGTTTGTCAGAGGGGAAGACATCTTCCTGTTCACCCTCCCCCAACTTCGGGGTCCTTGGTGCTCTCTGAGCTTCGTGGTTTTCTTGCAGATGTTTCATGGCCCAACTGGGGAACATCATCAGTGCTAGAAGGTGCAAATCCCACTCTCTTTTAGCACTGATGACGTTACCTACTTGGGTCATCAAACGTCTGCAAGAAAACAACCAAGCTCAGAGGGTACTAAGGACCCCACAGTTCTCCTCCTCCTCCTCTACTCCCTTCTAGCACAGATGATGTTACCTAGTTGGGTCATGAAATGTCTGCAGAAAAGCCACCAAGGTCAGAGAGCACCAAGGACCCCACAGTCCTCCTCCTCTTCTTCCTCCCTACCACTGATAATGTTACCTAGATGGGTCAGGAAATGTCTTCAAGAAAAAAAACCAAGCTCAGAGAGTTTCAAGGACTTCTCCCCCTCCCTCCTCCTTCTCTTCCTCCTCCTCACAAACCCCACTCCCTTCTAACACTGATGAGGTTACCCTAGTTGGGTCATGAAACATCTGCAAGAAAACCACCAAATGCAGAAAGCATCAAGCATTCCTCCCTCCTCCTCTTAACCCCTAGCACTGATGATGTTACCTAGTTGGGTCATGAAACGCCTGCAAGAAAACAGCTAATCTCCAAGAGCACCAAGGACCTCACAGTCTCCTCTTCCTCCTCTTCCTCTACCAGCACCATTCCTAAAACCCCACTCCCTTCTAGCACTGATGATGTTGCCTAGTTGGGTCATGAAATGTCTGCAAGAAAACCACCAAGCTCAGAGAGCACCAAGGACCTCACAGTCATTGTCGTCTTCTTCTTCTTCTTCTTCTTCTTCTTCTTCTTCTTCTTCTTCTTCTTCTTCTTCTTCTTCTTCTTCTTCTTCTTCTTCTTCCTCCTCCTCCTCCTCCTCCTCCTCCTCCTCCTCCTCCTCCTCCTCCTCCTCCTCCTCCTCCACCACCACCAGTACCATTCCTAAACCCACCTCCCTTCTAGCACTGATGATGTTGCCTAGTTGGATCTAGTTGGTCTGCAAGAAAACAGCTAATCTCCAAGAGCACCAAGGACCTCACAGTCCTCCTCCTCCTCCTCCTCCTCCTCCTCCTCGAGCACCCAGGACCCCACAGTTCTACCCTGAGCTACAGATATTCTCTTCTATGGCTACCACCCAGCTACCCTCTGCTGGTAGCCATTGGCCTATCTGTCCACTTTGCTTACTCCTTTATCTCTTGCCCTCTCTCATCCCCGAGAAGATCGCCGCCTGTTCCAAGCCCTCGCCTGGTGGACAACTTGAGGGTCACCCCTGGGCTGGCATCTCCTTCCCCAATAACGGAAGGCTTCCTCCCTCCCACTTTCTAATTGTTCACGTCTTCCTGAAGACCGTCAGCACGAAAGGACGGGATGGTGGAATTGGCCCACTCGGCTATGCTTTTAATTAACTCAGCCCCCGGGCCCTCCTGGAGCATTAGCTACTCCGCGAATGCCAAATCCCCTCCGAGGAGGTTGCTGCAAGGACTCCGGAGTGTCCCCGGATCTCTCCGGCACTTTCAGCGCCTTGGATGGAGGAGAAGGGAGGGCAGCCTTCCCCGGGTGCAGCCGGTCAGGCCTGGAAGCCATCTTTTGCCTTGGGCCTTCCGGCCTGCCCCATTTCATGCTGTGGGAAAATGGGAAGCGGGATAATACGGAGTAGGGGAGATATATAGTCTAAATCACATTCCTTTCTCCGCAGAGTCAAGGACATCTTGCCCTGCACCTGGAGGGGCGTGACTGGGAGGCATCTCCAGTTGGGAGGGTGCGTTGATTGGGCCATGGGACGGACATGTGGGGGCTGGGCAGGGGCCTGGACTTTCTTTTGGGTGGGGAAAACCTGGGAGCTTTCAGATTCGGGTTTTCCCAGATGTGCCAATGTGACATCTGCGATAAAATGGAACTTTGAGGAACCTCAAGAACTCAGAGTCTTCTTTCGCTTTGAGGGGTTCCTTGGAACACTGACCTAGGCAGCCTGTCAGGCCTGCAGCCCTCTTTCCTTTCGGGTCTCTGGCCTGCCACACTTTCTGTTCTTCTACTGTGCATTTTCTATGGTGGGGAAATGGGAGGGGGGATTGTAAGGAGTGAGATGCCATGTAGCCATAACAACATTCTTTTATAGAAAGCCAAGGTCATCCTTTGTCTCTGCACCTCTGCACCTGAACAGGAACTGGATGGGAGGAAGCTGCCAGGGTGGCAGTGGGAGATTGGACCGTGTGATGGACTGGTGGGTGGGTGGGGGACAAGATCTTGAACTTTCAACTGGGTGGGGAAAACCGGGAAGCTTTCAGGTTCGGGTTTTCCCAGATGTGCCAACACGGCTCTCTTCATCAATTGGAACTCTGAGCAATCCTTTGCCTTGGACTCTGATTTACTTTTGGGTGCTATTTGGGACCCTGACATTCCCTTCATGCCATTCTGGCAATTCATTCACTGAAGAACAAGAAGCAACAGATGGGAACTTATGAAGGAGAGTGAAATGAAATGGGAGAATGAAAGAGAAATTTCCTGACAGTGAAAAGAATGAGCCAGTGGGACAGAAGTTGCCTCCAGATGTTGTGGGCGCTCCATCGTTGGGGGTCTTCAAGAAGAGATTAGACAGCCAATTGTTGTGGAATTGTATGGGGCCTTCTCTCTGAGCAGGGGGTTGGACTAGAGGACCTCCAAGGGCCCTTTCAATTCCCTTAGTCTGTCAATTAATCAGTGGGACAACTTGCCTCCAGATGTGGTGGGTGCTCTATCACTGAACGCTTTTCAGAAGGGACTGGACAAGCCCTTGTCTGGAATGGCATAAGTGTCTCCTGCCTGAGCAGAGGGCTGGACTAGAAGACCTCCAGGGTCTCTGTTATTTGATTAGTTAATGAGGGGAACGGCTTGCCTCCAGACACTGCAGATGCTCTTATCACTGGAGGCTTTAAGATGAGGCTGGGCAGCCATTTGTCTGGAATGGTATAAGGGGTTGGACTAGAAGACCTCCGAGGTTCCTTTCAACTCTGTTAAACAGTTTTTTTTTAAAAGAACATTTTTTTTTGCAATGTCCTTCTGTACACCTCAGTATGCATCCACTGTGAATATACTTTCCCCCCATTATTTCAGTTTCTCTATGTCTATACATACGATACTATTATATACATTTCTTAATTTACAACCCTTCATTCCATTTATACATGTTTGTTCATCTCTACCTATACATTGTTAATTCCTAACTCCTGTGTCGTCTTCATTTAGTCTTTCCTTAAGCTTTACACCTGTCCTCTAGCCATTTGTACCACTCGTTCCACACCATATAATATTCTGTTTCCTCCTTTTATTTCTTTTGTAAGTTTGTCCATCTCTGCACACTCTTAACACTTTCATTATAACATTCCCCTCTGATTCCCCTATAATACCACTTTATAAGTGGTAAGGCCACACTTGGAATCCTGCATCCAGTTTTGGTCGCCACGATGTAAAAAAGATGTAGAGACTCTAGAAAGAGTGCAGAGAAGAGCAACAAAGAGGATTAGGGGACTGGAGACTAAAACATAGGAAGAACGGTTGCAGGAACTGGGTATGTCTAGCTTAAGAGAAAGAAGGACCAGGGGAGACAGGATAGCAGTCTTCCAATATCTCAGGGGTTGCCACAAAGAAGAGGGAGTCAAGCTATTCTCCAAGGCACCTGAGGGTAGAACAAGAAGGAATGGGTGGAAACTAATCAAGGAGAGAAGCAACTTAGAACTGAGGAGAAATTTCCTGACAGTGAGAACAATTAATCAGTGGAACAGAAATTGCCTCCAGAGGTTGTGAATGCCCCAACACTGGAAGTCTTTAAGAAGATGTTGGATAGCCATCTGTCTGAAACGGTATAGGGTTTCCTGCCTAGGCAGGGGGTTGGACTAGAAGACCTCCAAGGTCCCTTCCAACTCTGCTATTGTATTGTATGTATGATGGTATATTCAACTCTGTTAATTCTGTTAATTACAGGCGTTTAGTCACCCCTATTCCCAGAACTATGGAGATGGCCAGGTAAGGGTCAGGCGTGGTTGGGCAGTAAAGCAGAGCAGCTGACCGCACCGCCCGCTCAAAGTAGGACATCATCCCACCAATTAGCCCACCCAGCTCTCCCCATGTGCAATAAACTCCTGTTTTATGGGCAGTGGAAGAAGGCTTGAGCCCAAAGGCACCCGGGATAGGACTCAAATCTGAGCAGTTAAATGCCAGTGTCAGTCGCCAGGCTCCCCCGCCTGTCATCAGGAAGGGCTGCAGGACTTAACTTTGATTTGAGTGTTTATTTATTTATAATGGCTTTAGTCTGCTTTTCATTAAAAGTAATCCCAAACTAGGTACAATTAAGCAGGCCCCAGCCATAAAGAGAGCTGTTGGAACAAAGATGATGACGACAATATGGTCAGGAAGGGTTGAATAAATGGGCCATCGACAGGCGCAGAGAAGCAGCGGGATGGAGGACTAGAATGACAGAGTTGGAAGGGACCTTGGAGGTCTTCTAGTCCAACCTCTTGCTCAGGTAAAAGACCCTACACAATCTGATGCAAATGGCTGTTCAGTCTTCTTCTTGAATACCTCCAGTAATGCAGCACCCACAACTTCTGCGGGCAAAGTATCCCACTCCTTAATTAACAGAATCACAGAGTTGGAAGGGATCTTGGAGGTCTTCTAGTCCAACCCCCTGCCTGAGCAGGAGACCCCCCAGACCAGAGATGTGCAACCTCGGGAACTTTGAGACGTTTAGACTTCAACTCCCAAACTTCGCCAGCCGGCATGAGGTTAACAGTAATAAAATTACATAGGAGCACATCATACTGTACCCTTCCACCTCTGTCATTCCATGTGCCAGCTTCTATGGTACCCATAGGATGAAAATATGTACATTTTGTAAGGTGTGAAGAATTCAAGACGTTTCCTACAAGCTATATGGGTGACATTTTAAAATACACTGATTTATAAGAATAGAATAAGTGTTCTATATATTAATATCTAGGCCCGTGATGGCAAACCCATCGCGCAAGTGCCAGAGGTGGCACACCGAGCCCTCTCTGTGGGCATAAGCGCCGTCGCCAGCTGCTTTTCTGGTTTCCAGCGTGCACATGCGCACCCGGCCAGCAGGTCTTCAGGGGTGCCAGAGCACATGTGCACCAGGCAACTGGTCTTTGGGTCCCTGGCGCACACACATGCACGGACGTTGTGGTTTGGGCAGTCGAAGGTTCGCCACCCCTGATCCAGGCCATTGATGCACCTAAGCGCAACATTTGTTAGTTGGAAAGCATCTGTTTTCCCCCTCTGTGTAAGCCCTTAAATGGCCAGAGGGTCAATAGGTCTCACAAGGAGCACTGCTCCAAATTTAGGGGAGGATAGTCTGCCCCAGAGTACCCTCCCTCACCCCTCTTGATGTGGGTGAAGGAGGAGAGTGCAAAAGTTGAAACTCCACATGAAGAAAACTAAGATCATGGCATCCGGCCCTCTCAATTCCTGGCAAATAGATGGGGAAGAAATGGAGGGAGTGACTGGTTTTGTTTTCCTGGGCTCCAAGATCCCCACAGATGGGGACTGCAGCCAAGAAATTAAAAGGCGCTTGCTCCTGGGGAGGAAAGCAATGGCAAATCTAGACAGCATCCTAAAAAGCAGAGACATCACCCTGTCAACAAAAGTGCATCTAGTCAAGGGGATGGTTTCCCCAGTTGCAATGGATGGCTGTGAAGGTTGGACCATAAGGAAGGCTGAGCGCCAAAGAATGGAGGCCTTTGAACTCGGGTGCTGGAGAAGAAGACTCCTACGAGTCCCTTGGACTGCAAGGCCATCCAACCGGTCAGTCCTAGAGGAGATCAACCCTGACTGCCCTTTAGAAGGCCAGACCCTGAAGATGAAACTCAAAGGCTTTGGCCACCTGATGAGAAGGAAGAAGGACTCCCTGGAGAAGAGCCTCATGCTGGGAACGATGGAGGGCAAAAGAAGAAGAAGGGGACGGCAGAGAAGGAGGTGGCTGGATGGAGTCTCCAAAGCAGTCAGAGGGAGCTTCAATGGACTCCAGGGGATGGTAGAGGACAGGAAGGCCTGGAGGAACGTGGTCCATGGGGACGCGATGCGTTGGACACGAGTTCGCAACTAACAACAACTCTGCCCCATTGAAACAGAATGTAAAGAGTGGGATATAATCCAATAAGTTGCCGGAATAAGATGAGCTGGCATGTGGGAAAGACCTTGGGTGATTCAGCCAGGAGATGCAGCCTGGGAGCGATCAGATAAGAGCCAGCCAAGCCCTCAGCTGCATCACGGAGGGAGGAAGAAGCTTAGAAGAGACCCCCCCCCCTTCGTTTCTCGGGAGGTAAAGGGGGTGGGGGGAGAGATGGACTTCCAGTTACCCCAGATTCCGCCAGTGTAGCTTCACAATAACGCAGGATTAGCCCAGCGAACGCAATTCCTATCAGGTTCAGCCCGCGAGGCTGACATGACCCAACTTTTATTTCCATTGTTTAGAATTCATACGATTCCTGGGAAAGACTTCTTGAGTTGTGGGATAATGTCGACTCTCACCCCCTTTTTGCAGACACGATGCCAATGTTCTGGCATTGGAGAAGAGGAGGGGGTCAACTTATTCCCCAAAGCACCGGAGGGCAGGACAAGAAGCAACGGATGGAAACTAATCTAGGAGAGAAGCAACCTGGAATGAAGGAGGAAGCTCCTGACAAATTAATCCGTGGAACAGCTTGCCTCCAGAAGTTGTGAATGCTCCATCACTGGAGGTTTTTAAGAAGTCTGTCTTGAATGGCACAGGGCCTCCTGCTCGAGCAGGGGGTCAGACTAAATGACCTCCAAGGCCCCTTCCAACTCAGTTACTCTCTTATTCTGATCAGACAAACACAAAGGAAAGGAGACAAAAGGGCCCCTTCCAGCCAAACGCACATCCTTTCGTGAATGCAGAGAATGTGCTGTCGTCAGCATATCGGTTTTGTTTAGTGTGCAAGCGTGCGCCAGAGTCTTCACGAGGAGCCACTGGTGTGCGACAGGCCTTTTCTCATGCTGGAGACCGGCAAATTCTTACCCATCTTAATTCTGTCAATTTTTTTTTTAAAGAAAACGAATGTCGGTCTAATGTTTTTTCAGGCAAATATCCACAAATAGGACGGGCTGTTAACGGGGACAAATGCAGATGTTCCTTGATGTACGACTTTCCATTGCCAAGCAAGCTGTTTGTTAAGCGAGTCGTGTTCAGTTTTACGACCTTTTATGCCACCGTCGTTAAGCAACTCCCAGCGGTTGTTGCTGCTTTTGTTAGCAATGGACAGAAGCTAATCAAGGAGAGAAGCAACTCTCTGGAACTAAGGCTTAGGACCACAACTGAGCCCAAGATTTCTCTTGCTACGTAAGACACTCCTTAAGTGAATTCTGCCCCGTTTTACAACCTTTCTCGCCACTGTTGTTAAGCGGATCACTGCCCCTGTTCAGTTAGGAACATGGTTGTGAAGCGAATCCGGCTTCCCTGTTTGACTCTACTGGTCAGAAGGACACAAAAGGGGATTATAATGCAATCCAATAGCAGAGTGGGAAGGGACCTTGAAGGTCTTCTAGTCCAACCCCCTGCCGAGGCAGGAACCCCTATACTGTTTCAGACAAATGGCTATCTAACATCTTCTTAAAGATTTCCAGTGTTGGGGCATTCACAACTTCTGGAGGCAACTTCTGTTCCACTGATGAATTGTTCTCACTGTCAGGAAATTTCTCCTCAGTTTTAAGTTGCTTCTCTCCTTGATTAGTTTCCACCCATTGTTTCTTGTTCTGCCCTCAGGTGCTTTGGAGAATAGTTTGACTCCCTCTTCTTTGTGGCAACCCCTGAGATATTGGAAAAATGCTATCATGTCTCCCCTAATCCTCTTTCTTGCTCTTCTCTGCACTCTTTCTAGAGTCTCCACATCTTTTCTACATCGTGGCGACCAGAACTGAATGTAAATATTCCAAGTGTGGCCTTACCAAGGCCTTATAAAGTGGTATTAATACTTCACGTGATCTGGATTCTCTCCCTCTGTTGATGCAGCCTAGGACTGTGTTGGCTTTTTTGGCAGCTGCTGCCCACGGCTGGCTCCTATTTAAATGGTTGTCCACTAGGACTCCAAGATCTCTCTCACAGTTACTTCTGTTGAGCCAGGTACCACCTATACTGTACCTGTGCATTTTGTTTTTCTTGCCTAAATGTGGAACCTTACTCACTTAGCACATACCCCCAGGACACTGCAAACGTCGTAAATATGAACCAGTGGCCAACATCTGAGTTTTAATCCCGTAACCATGCAGATATTTCAACGGTTGTCAGTGTGAAAAAAGGTGATAAGTCACTTTTTCCAGTGTCCTTGTAACTTTGAGCGGTCACTAAGTGGATTGTTAGACGCCGAGGACTCCCTGCATTTTACTTGACCAAAACTTGGAAGTAGAAAGAAAGAAAAGAATCTCCTTGCAATGGCTGGTTCTCCGCTTTCCTCAAGACCTTGTTTATCCTTTGTAAGGTTTCTGCTCAACAGCTCCAACACACACATTCACACACCCCGACATTCCCTGAAACAACAGGAGGAGCATCAGAGGTTGCTGAGCTGTTTCCCCACCCATCCACCCCCACCCCCTTTTTTTTTTTAACATCACCTTGGAAAACAGAAATGGGTCTTTGGATGACCTGGGACGCTGAGAAGAACCAACTAAACCAGCAACGTCCAAGCTTGGCAGCGTTAAGACTTTTGTCTACGGAGATTCTCGTAGATCATCCAGGTCATGGGGTCTGCCAGAGGGGCTTTCTCCAAAAGGCAGCCGGGATTTCTTGGTTTTTCCCCTTTCAAAACGGTTCTCTTCTCATCCAAGAAGTTGCTGAAGAAGTACAGACGCCGCGTGGATGAGAAGCGAGAATGTTTCCGGGGGGAGGGGGGGCAAGAAAGTCCAGCTGTTTTAGGGGAAAGCAACTTTGGGTTTAAGACTTGTGGATTTCAACCTCCCAGAATTGTGGACTTCAATTCCCAGAATTATGGATTTCAACCTCCCAGAATTGTCTATTGCAACTCCCAGAATTGTGGACTTCAACCTCCCAGAATTATGAATTTCAACTCCCAGAATTGCAGATTTCAATTCCCAAATTGTGAACTTAAACTCTCAGAATTCCCCGGCCAGCCATGCTGGAACTGCATAAGTCTTAAAATTCGCCAAGGTTGGACACCCCTGTACTAGCTGAAAAGGCCTCCTTGCCCTATTTCACCATGATCTGAAGGTGGTGGAGGAGACACGCCACTTCTTCACTTGAAGATGACTCAAGGAAAAGCACTCTACAGCCTTGGTCCTTGCAAGGGCCAACTAGAGAGGAGTTACACACTGGATCCATGGCCCCCGTCCTCACCTTCTCCCCCAAGGGACAGTAGCCCTTCAGGAAGTCTGAGCAGACCTCTGCTTTCCTGGACACGTAGACGTGGCTGTACGGGCAGTTGGCGTTGCTGCAGATTCCCTTCAGGAAGTAGGAGCAGACGGGCATCTGACAGGGGGAGGCAAAGAGAGAAGAGGGAGGATTGAGTGAGGACCTTCTGCAAGTCAGAAAAAACCAAGCAACCCCCAAACCCATCCCTCCACTTGGTAGGAACCTGAGAGTACCACTCTACGCTACACTGGTGAGGCCATATTTGCAATTCTGGACGTAGAGCAATGGAGATGGTTAGGGGGCTGGAGGATCAAATTTATGAAGGGTGAAATGTCTGCGGAGATTCTCCGTCCTCAGAGTTGTCCCAAAGGTAATTTGTCAAAAATAAATAAAATCCCTAGTCTAATTGGAATTGTCTGGAACAGGTATAAAATTCTAAGCAGAATGTTCATTTTGATTGTAGAAATTCTCCCTATCATTGATAATTGTAAATTTTCCCATTTCATGAGATCAGACGCAATCTGTTGCTTAAGTTTTTTTTAATGTATGTTTTTGTTTGTTTTAAAATAAATAAATATTTTTTTTAAAAAAAAAGAGTTGTCCCAAAGGTGTTTTTTTTTTCAGGAGGCAGCTGGACTTTCTGGTTTTTCTTTGAAGACGTTTCGCTTCTCCTCCAAGAAGCTTCTTCAGCTCTGACTAGATGGTGGGGAACGGAAGGATTTATGTTCCTTGCAGACAGCTGGTCATTTGCATCCTTTGAGAGGGTCCTTGAGGCCACTTGGAGGTTTATCTGTGTCCTCAGGGTCACCTGAGTGGTGCAAATGGTTCCTGTAGTCTGAAATTTTGTTTCCTCTGGAAATCCATTCCTTATTCCCACACCATTCCAAGGGTCTTCATCCCAAATTGTGTAGCTAAAAGTCTGTAGGGATTCTCCATCATCCAGGTCATGGTTGTCCCAAAGGTGTTTTTTTCAGGAGGCAGCTGGACTTTCTGGTTTTTTCTTTTGAAGACGTTTTGCTTCTCATCCAAGAAGCTTCTTCAGCTCTGGCTGGATGGTGGGGAAGGGAAGGATTGATGCTCCTTCCAGACAAAGCTGGTCATTTGCATCCTTTGAAAGGGTCCTTGAGGCCACTTGGAGGTTTCTCTGTGTCCTCAGGGTCACCTGAGTTGTGCAAAGGGGTGTGGAATGTCCTTGGAGCAGCTGAAAGGACCGTGTTGTGGAGCTGTGCTTTCTGTAGGATGTTCATCCATGAAGCGACACAGGGAAGAACAACTTCCTGCAGAAAACACAACTCCACAACCCAGTCCTTTGAGCAGTTCCAAGAAGGCTTTGTGGTGTAGACTGCAGAGGTCTTATCCCTCTCTCTGTTGAGGGAAGGCTCAATTTGGACATAAATGGCCTCTTGGACGCCTCTTTCAAACCAGTCATCTTCTCGGTCCAAAACGTGGACTTGGCTGCCCTCAAAGGAAATGCAGGTGGACTTATGAAGAGCGGTTGCAGGAATTGGGTATGTCTGGCCTAGGGGGGGAAAAGGACCAGGGGAGACGTGAACAGTGAGTTTTGCCCCATTTTACAACTTCTCTTGCTACATTTGTTAAGCGAATCACTCCAGTTGACCCAAAGGGGCTTTTTTTTCAAGAGGCCACTGGACTTTCTAGGTTTTTTTCACTTGGAGACGTTTCGCTTCTCCTCCAAGAAGCTTCTTCAGCTCTGACTGGATGGTGGGGAACGGAAGGACTTATGCTCCTTGCAGACAAAGCTGGTCATTTGCATCCTTTGAGAGGGTCCTTGAGGCCACCTGGAGGTATCTCCATAGACCAATCACTGCAGTTGTTAAATTAGTCACATAGTTGTTAAGTGAAACTAGACTGCACCTAAACTTTGATGACAGGGCCGTAGGGATGCTTTAACGGTCGTAAGTGTGAAAAACAGTCATAAGTCACTATTTTCAGGGCTTCTGCAACTTCGAATGGCCACTAAATGAACTGTTGTAAGTCAAGAACTAGCTGTACACACTTCGGCACATGATGGCTTGCATCTCAAAATAACTAGGAAGAAGGGCACGAAAATCAGTTCATCAGAACTGATGAAGCTTCTTGGATGAGAGGCAAAACCTTTTCTTCTTCAAAGAACACCCCCCCCCCCCCCAGTTGAACACACAAAAAGCACCTTTGAGACGTGCCGATTGGTTGTGAAACCTCGATTCAACAACTGGATGGAAAGTTTTCCCAGATGGGAAGAGTTGATGGTTTGGTGCGCTGCATAAACTCCAGTCTGTGGGCATTTGCCTGGGCTTAACGTGCCGTGTGAATCCGGCCGATTGTTCAGCTGGTTCAGAAAACTAGGCTAAGTCCCTTCTTCAATGCCGTCGCTAACTTTGGACGGTCACTAAGCAAACCGCTGTAAGTCGAGGACTACCCGTAGTGTGAGACGCGAGAGGGAAGGGCAAGCTAGAAGGCCAAGAGACAAAGGGAGTTTATTCCTAATTGTCTTTTAACTGCAGGCGACTCCAATCAAGGCGAGGGCTTTGGGGCTCTTGGCCGTGGTGTGACCGTCCACGGACGCCTTTAATGTAGCTTTTGATAGAGCAATCAAATTAGCTCTAATAAAAAGAGGATAATAAAGCCCCCTCCCACCCGCCCGCCCACCCCCATGCAGGACTCCGGCCCCTCCCAGCTGCCGGGGCTGAGCCATTACCCCGAGAAGTGCCTTCTCCTTTCAATTAACCTTGTTTGCACCCGGCGACGTCCCTGCAAATAACGGCAACATTAACGCCGAGCGCTCGCCCGCTGCAGCCATATTAGGCGGCTCCGACGAGCCGCCCGCCTCCGCGAGCCGGCAGCTAATGAAGCCGAAACTCCACGTGAATTTCCAAATTGCTCACCACAGAATTTTGAAGCTCTATTAGGGAGAAAAATGCTGATTCTTGTCAAGGGCCCTGAAGGGGAAAAGCTGTTGCAGCAGCAGCCGCCGCCTGCCTCGGCCCAAACCTCACCCTGGCCTCCCATCACAGCCGTCGGGACGAGGTCGGGGGGGGGGGGGATGGGGCCAGGAGACGCAGGGCCTTCGCCCCACCGGGCGTTCTCTCCCTCCCTGGAGGCTTGGAAGGAGAGACCAGGCAGCCACTGGTCTGGAATGGGATGGGGCTGTGATGGGGAACCTATGGCACGAGGGCCAGAGGAGGCACGCAGAGACCGCTCCGTGGGCACGCGTGGGCCCTGTCGCCAGCTGCTCTTCTGCTTTCTGGCATGCCGGCCAGCTGGTCTTTGTGGGTGCTGGACAACCGGGGTCAAAAATGGCCTAAAATTGGGCCGTTTTGGGGTCATTTTCAGGCTATTTATTTTCAGGCCATTTTGGGTCATTTTCGGGGTCATTTTCAGGCCGTTTTGGGGTCGTTTTCTGGACCATTTTTGGATTGTTTTCAGGCCTTTTTGGGGCCTGAAAGTGGCTCAAAAAACACTCTGAAAATGCCTCGAAAAACAGCCCATAGGACGCCTAAAAAACAGGCATGTGCATGCCAGCCAGCTGGTCTTCAAGTATCCGGTGCGCACATCCATGTGTTCCGGTTTGGGCACTTGGTGCAGAAAAGGTTCGCCATCACTAGTATAGGTTCTCCTGCTTGAGCAGGGGGCTGGACTAGAAGACCTCCAAGATCCCTTGAAATGGCTGGATGCTCCCTCCGGGCACACCTCCGCCAGGTGGGACAGAGGCCTTAAAAGGAGGAAGGTCCAAATCTCCTCGTGGGCAGAGACCCCCATGTCTGCTGGAGGAATTAACTCGCTAGCAGCTCTGCTTCCGCCCCACTTTGATCAACGAGGCTCCTGCCACCTTTTTCTGGTAATTACCAGGTTAATAGGAAGCTACGAGATCAGGGGAAGAAGCCAGCCTGTGCTGCGGGCAGCCGCCCCTCCCTCGGCTATAAATCCTGGGCAAGCGCTCCCCCCAACACAGAGAGGCTCCTGGCTGAATGTGGGGAGCATGCATGTGCCACTCACATTCAGCGCCCCGAAAGTCAAGAGTTCTTAGGGTGCAACCTCTCTGCACTGGACAAGCAAAGGGAATTCTCCCTCCGTTCGCAAACGCGTAATTTTGTATATGTGAATTTATTTTTTGTTCGTGTTCATGTAGCGTCTGTTGGAGGCAGGGACCCTTTGTGAGCTGCGGGCAGTGAAATTTCATTTGAACGTTTGCCGATTAGTGTACAATCAAAGTGACAATGAAGTTCTATTCTATGTATCCATCTATCCAGAAATAAGAAGAAAGCAATGGCATAGGGGAGGGGAGGGAGGAGAGGAAGGGTGGATGGATGGATGGATGGATAGATGAAGGAAGGAAGGAAGGAAGGAAGGAAGGAAGGAAGGAAGGAAGGAAGGAAGGAAGGAAAGAAAGAAAGAAAGAAAGAAAGAAAGAAAGAAAGAAAGAGCAGATAAAATAAAGTATGAAAATATATAACAATATATATAAAAGTTAAAAATGAGAAGAAGACAAGAGCAAATGTGCGTTGAGGAGGAGAGGGGAGCGGAGGGAGGGAGGGAGGGAGGGAGGAAGGAAGGAGGAATCTTTGGATTCTGGGTAGATAAAATATTGACAGGTAAAACACTATGAATGTACATGAATTGGCATATAGTAAAATGACATTTCATGGCATGCAGCTGTTCAATATACAGTTGATATGCTCACATGGAGCAAATCTTGGCTCCTGCACATTTAAAGCTTTTCCTGCTTTTTCAGGGGCCTCCTCTGTGAGTCCCTGCCCAAACCGAGCCTCCGGTTGAACGAACGCAGCCAGCTGTTCCGCGCACAAAAAACAAGTAAATAAGCAGTTTCTCATCCTGCTGGCACATCTGGCCAGCTGGGCTTTACCTGCTGGGTCAGCAGCTGTGCAGAGCGAAGTAAGATACAGATTAACTGAGTAGGAAGGGGCCTGGGGGGTCTTCCAGTCCAGCCCCCTGCTCAAGCTAACCTTTGTGTCGTTGTGTGCTGAAAGAGCACGAGCGACAGTGCACACCCACATCCATAAGGCAATGCGTGCATCCCCCCCCCCCCGCATGTGTGCGTGCATCTCCCGTGCAGGCGCCCCACCCTCGTTGCCCCTTTTTGGCTTCCAGGTTGGTGCAGGAGGCTTTCCAGGCCAATATTGGCCGTGGGGAGAGGGGGGGGGGTTGTAACACTTGCACAGCACCCCTGCGTCCTGCTTTGGCTTCCAGGTTGGTGCAGGAGGCTGTTTTGGGCCTGGAAGGCCTCCTGCACCAACCTGGAAGCCAAAACAGGATTCGGGGGTGCTGCGGGAGGGCCCAAAACGCAATGCGAGCATCACATGCCCCCCAAAGACTAGCAGGAGGCACCTGTGGTGGAGCTGGGCTGGTGCAACGGCTGGCGTGCCTGAAGAGAGGGCTCTGCGTGCCTTACCTTCGCTATCATGGCCCTGCACCACTCTGGACCAATGGCTGTCCAGTCTCTTTTGAAAACCTCTACTGGTGGAGCAACCACAACTTCTGGAGGCAGGCAGTTCCACCGGTTAATTGTCTTCACTGTTAGGAAGTTTCTCTTTAGTTCCAGGTTGCTTCTCTCCTTGGTTAGTTTCCACCCATTGTTTCTTGTCTTGCCTTCTGGTGCTCTGCAAAGTAGGTTGACACCCCCCCCCCCCTTCCTTGGGGCAGCCCCTCAAATACTGGAAGGCTGCTATCATCGCACCGACTCTACTTGCGCCAGTTCTCATCTCTGTTTCATGCCCCTTGAGCCAGCTCTCTCCTGAGACACTTCCGTGGTCACGTGGCCACCGCAGTGGTGGGCTACGGCCGGTACATCCCAGTACGGGCGTACTGGTGCCTGCTGGCAGCCCCAGGTACCCTTCCGGTGCAGTGCTTCGGAGGGCTCACCCGCCCACCTTCCTTACTGGTATTTGACCCAACCAGGCCGTTTGTGCACGCAGCGTACGGCGCCTGCGTGACGCTCCGCCGAGAAGCTGGAGTGTTGCAGGGTGATGGTGCGCATGCATGTGCGGCGCATGTGGTGGACACCCGGCCGCGTCGCAGCGTACGAGTTGTGACGGGATCCGGAACCCACCGCTGGGCCATGACATCACGGAGCGCTGATACCTTCTCGCCAAAGTGGTACCGAACCTAGCCGTGCTTTAGAGCGGCTCGGTTAGCAGGAGCTGGGGTAAGGAGAGCCGCTCATCCCATCATGAGGCGCTCGGGTCTCGAACCTGGGCTGCGGGCTTTGTAGCCAACAAATCAGAAATCAGAGTAGAGATGGAAGGGACCTTGAAGGTCCTCTAGTCCAGCCCACCACCTTAGACGCTGAGCCACCGTGCCGCCCTAGGCTGCATGGTAGCAAGGATCCACTTCCAGAATGCTGAGCCTGGAGGGTGTTGTCATGGTCCCTGTCGGAGCCTGAATCTGCGGGGGAAGACGAGCCAGAGCCCACAGAGATCAAGGAGGCTTCGGAGGAAGGTGGGGAGGAGCAGGCCGAGTTAGGCCAGCCCCTCTGGATTGGGATGGCTTCTAGGCAGGGAGGAAGAGGGGCAGGATGACCAAGAGAGGCCAAGCTGTGAGCAGGAGAGACAGAGCTCAGGCGAGGAGCAGGGACCACCCGCTCCTGATCCAAGAGCACGGAGAGTGGAGAGAAGGCAGGAACAGCACAGGCCGAACTGACAACTGAGGAGGAGAGTGCCCCGCCACTCTTCACAAGGCACACCTGGGGACTGAGACTTAAGGAGGCGCTGTGGGGAGGGTCATTTGTCGGGAACAAATGCTGAATTCATGGAGTATTGTGTGTCATTGAACATTTCCTGGACTTCTTGCTTTATTTCTTGATTCCTGGATTAATTGCCGTGTTCCTGTGCTTCCTGGACTCATTGCCCTGCTCAATTTCTTGCTTTGCAGCCGTTGCACTCACAGCGTTGTGCTGGACTACTTGCAGCCAGAGGCTGCTAGAGGGGTGTGTGTGTGATCCTTTTGCTCTGGGACTTGCCAGAAACGTGGGAGCATTGGGGGAAACTTGGAGCAATGAAGGGGCACTGTGAACTATCAGCTGCCTGTCTTGCCTCTGTGCTAAGGAATCAGGGCACAAGGTGCAGATCAGCCTGGAGGTACATCTATGTGTGCCTGAATGTGTGTGTGTTGTCCAGGGCCTCAGCTGCTCTACCCTTCATCCCCGTAATCCCTACTAAAGTGGCAGGCAGGCGGCCTCAGGTGCGGCCTAGCAGCACCCGGCTTAATGTCCTAAAGTACCGATGCTTCAAGTTGGTGCGAGAGACACACTCTGCTCTCATTAGGGGAAAGCGGCCCCGTAACTGTGAGAAAATGCTTCATCGAGGGATGTGCAAATGAAGATTAGGAAGTGTCAGAAGCCTCACTCCCCTCCCCCCCAACCTGCTGTCTCTGCAGAGAGCCACTTAGCGACCGAGGCTAAACCTACCTTGTCCTTCGAAATCTTGTGTGCGAAGGGACACGTCCCGTCCGTCTTCTTGCAGGCCCCACGGAGGAATCTGTCAAGGGGAGAAAAGACAGGGTCGACTTAGGAGATGCAGAGAGTAAGGGAGAAGACCTCGAGGGAGGGGCAGGGGGTCCTTGCCTTAGCACCACAACTAAGGACCGGATTTTCGATGCTAAAGCAAGGCAATGCGAAGCGACTTGTGTCAGATTTTGTAACTTCTTTTTTTTTTACCATGGTTGTTATTCAAAACCCAGCAGCCGCAGAAGGACAGAGCCTGGGGACGGAGTCAAGAGAGGAACGAGCCTGGAGTCGTTACGTTATCCCAAACAGTCCAATCCTCCTTGAAGTCTTCTAACTCTTACCTTGCGCCAATTTAGTGCCAACCATTAATCGACTAAATCCCTGTGTATAGGCATGAGCAACAATGGGGAAGGGAAGGATTGATTGATTGATTGATTTTTAAAAGTTTATTTTTATTTTTATTCTCTTATACATAGTTACAGGTCACATAGTTATTGTTCTTATTTATCTTTCTCACTTTTACATATTTGTTTTTCCATATAAAAGGTTAAAATATACATTCTGGGTTGCTTTGCTTACCATTCCGTGCAACTATTTTGTATTATCACCACCCTATTTTTTTCTTTTCTTTTCACCCTCCCTCCCTTCTCTACTTCCTTCCTTCCTCCACTCCTTTCCTTTTCCTTCTTCCCTTGCCTTTCCCCCGCTCCTCTCTTCCTCTTCCCCCTCCTACCCTCTCCCCTTCTCTTTCGATCCCTTCCTCTCCTTTCCTCTTTCTTTCTTCCCTCTCCTTTCCTCTCTCCCTTTCCTTTTCTTTCTTCCCTTGCCTCTCCCCTACTCCTCTCTTCCTCTTCCCCCTCCTACCCCTTCTCCTCCTCTTTCTATCCCTTCCGCTCCTTTCCTCTTTCTTCCTTCCCTTTCCTTCCCTCTCTTCTCCTCTCCTCCTCTCTTCTTTGACTTTTCTGTTGTTGTGGTTATCTCTTTTCAACTCTTTTCAATACTGGTGTATTTTTGGATGGCATTCCATGGGGAATGGAAGGATTTATACTCCTTGCAGACAGCTGGTCATTTGCATCCTTTTAGGGAGCCGCTGAGACCACCTGGAAGTTTGCCTGCGTCCTCAGGGTCACCCGAGTAGTGCAAATGGGTGTGGAGCCTTCTTGGAACTGCTAAAAAGACCGTGTTGTGGAGTTGTGTTTTCTACAGGATGTTTTTCTCTGCTCTGTGTCTCTTCACTGTTGAACATCCTACATCCTCTTTGGGGCAGCCCTTCAAATCCTGGAATCCTGCTATCATGTCCCCCCTAGGTCTTCTTTTCTCTCAACTAGCCAAACCCCAATTCTACAACTGTTCTTCATATGTTTTCGTCAGGGGTGAAATCCTCCCAGTTCGGCCGAACCAGTAGGGACGATTGGCATCAGTTCTCCGAACTGGTGGCAAAAATCCCTGGTGGCTCTGTCCATGCCCGCTTGGTCGCCCTGTCGCTGCTCACCTCTTCTGGCTGCTCGACCCGCCCACCCAATCCGAACGTTTCTCCCTCCATTCACGGCAGAGCTGCTGCAGCCTGTCCCTTTAAGGTAGACCCAGGGAGGGAGGGGCCCAGGGGGGGAGGACCATAAAGGGAGCAACAGCTCTGCTGTGAACAGAGGAACAAATGTTGAGATTGCCACAAAATTCAGCGTTAAATGCAGCAGAGACAATCCGAACGTTTCTCCCTCCGTTCACAGCTCCAGCCTGCCCCTTTAAGGTAGTCCCTGAGAGGGAGGGGGCTGAGGGGGGGAGGACCATAAAGGGAACAGCAGCCCTGCTGTGAATGGATTCATACACACATTTTTCCCTACCGAGTTCTGTGGGTGTGGCTTGGTGGTGGTGGTGGGGGCATGTGACTGAGTGGGCATGGCCCTGAGTGACATCGAGTTGGCCACGCCCACTTAGTCACAGGACACCACCACCAAGCCACGCCCACAGAACCGGTAGTAAAAAAAATGGAATTTCACCACTGGTTTTCGTACGTCCTACGGTTCCTACCTCCACATATCTGAAAGTTGGGGAAGTTGAGAAAGGCCAATCTAGGAATGAAAAGGTGACATTATAACTGGCGTGAAAGCATTAATGTATCGGCCGAAAGGGGACGGAGAAGACAAACAGACCTGGTGCAGACGGCCACTTTCTCGGGGTCGTGGATGTACGGACAGCTCTCTCCGCGGTTGCACTTCCCAAAACGGTTGTAGTACATGCAGTATTCCTTCTTCCGCTCCTTCCGCAGCTTGGCCTGGCGGATGATGGCAAGGCTCCTTTGCACAGCACGGCTGCGGGAGGGATAGAAGCAGGCAGGGGAGCTCAGGGTTAGGCAAGGCCTTTGGCAGAGGATGATAACGGAATAACAGAGCTGGAAGGGACCTTGGAGGTCTTCTAGTCCAACCCCCTGCTGAAGAAGGAAACCCTACAACAGGGGAGTCGAACTCAAGGTCAGATCAACGCGAAGAGGAAAAAAAGCCAGCAGTTTGGGGAGTAGCGTCAAGCTAGCCACGCCCACCCAGTTGGCCATGCCCCCCTGCCTCACCCCCAAGGTCAACCACAGCCTTGACGCAGCAATCAATGAAATTGAGATTGACCCCCGCCCCCCGGCACTATAACAAGCCGGACAAATGGTTGACCAATCTCTTCTTGAAAACTCCAATGATGCAGCACCCACAAGTTCTGGAGGCAGGTCGTTCCACTGGTTAATTGTTCTCGGTGTCAATGGGGATACAGAACAACAAGGTTTGAAGGGATCTTGGAGGTCTTCTAGTCCACCCTCTTGCTCAAGAAGGAAATCCCACATCATATTACAAATATAAGTATAATCTTTATTGTCACTGTACTTAAATACAACAATCTGTAACGATAGGCAAAGGATTTGTCTCTTCTTAAAAGCCTCCAGTGATGGAGCCACCCACAACTTCTGGAGGCAACTTCTGTTCCACTTTCTGTGAATGAGGGATACAGAATAACAGAGCTGGAAGGGACCTTGGAGGTCTTCTAGTCCAACCCGCTGCTAAAGAAGGAGACCCTATATACCATCCCACTCAAATGGCTGCCAGTCTTTTCTTAAAAGCCTCCAGGGATGGAACCACCCACAACTTCTGCTCCACTGGGTAATGATTCTGACTGTTAGGAAATTTCTCCTTACAGGTAGCTTCTCTCCTTGATTTAGAGGGTAGCGGGTGTAGATGGGGTGGGGTTAAGGAAGAAGAGAAAAAATAAAGCAGACACCCCCACCCCCCAATTAGAAACAGAAACGAGGCAGAGGGCGGAGAACAGGTTGAAATTTCCGGAGAAGGGGGAGTTCCCACATCCCGATTGCATATCATGGGGCGATCGATCACTTTAATTCACTCAGTATTGAGTGGCCAACCGTTGGAACGACGTTATTAAAGCATTTATTGAAAAGAGCCGCGATATCACCCCTCTGGGTGCCGGTAATATTCAAGCCGTTCTTTCAGTAGCGATGGGGTAAATATCTCTCGGTGGCATTCATTAATTTGGGCAGTTAACCTGCGTCGGCAGCTCGGTGGCCGGGGATTAAATTACTGCGGTGTATAAATGCGCGATTAAAATCTCCCTCTGAGCCTCTCTTGATCTTCCGGGCTCAAGTCGGATCACAACCTCCAAAATCCACTTCGAAGGACGAGAAAACAAAGAAGAGAATTTAAAAGAGGAAATCTAAGCCGGATCGAAGTGGCCTCCTCTGAGCCCCTCTTCGACTTAAGGGAAGGGGCGGTGGGCTGTGGATGAGAGGTTTTGTTGCTCCCAGGAGGTAGAGATGAAGATCATGGCGAAGCGATCCCTCATGCCCGAGCTACTCACTGGCATTTGACAAAGTCACTCATCCAGCTTTCATGCCTGAGGCAGGACTAGAACTCACCGTCTCCTAGTGGTTGGCCTAAAATGGCAAAACTGGCTTTCGTGTGTAGACAAGAACTCACTTTCTCCTAGCGACCAGATCACCTAGCCAGCTTTCATGCCTAAGAAAGGACTAGAACTCCCAGTGTCCTAGGGATTGGTCCAGCTTTCGTGCTTAAGGTAGAACTGGAACTCACCGACTCCTGGTTTTTAGGGCAGGACTTTCACCATTAACCAAACTGGGTGTCAGGCCTGCAGCCCTCTTTCCTTTTGGGTCTCTGGCCTGCCACACGTTCTATTCTTCTACTATGCCTTTTCTATGGTGGGAAAATGGGAGGGGGGATTGTAGGGAGTGAGATGCCATGTAGCCATAACAAAATTCCTTTCTAGAAAGCCAAGGTCATCCTTTGTCTCTCCACCTCTGCACCCGACTGGAACTGGATGGGAGGAAGCTGCCAGCATGGCAGTGGGAGATTGGACCATGGGATGGACTGGTGGGTGTGGGGGCAAGATCTTGAACTTTCAACTGGGTGGGGAAAACCAGGAAGCTTTCAGATTCGGGTTTCCCCAGATGTGCCAACACGGCTCTCTTCATCAATTGGGACTCTGAGCAATCCTTTGCCTCGGACTCTGATTTAATTTTGGATGCTATTGGGAACGCTGACACTGGGATGTTTGTCTGTGCCGACTGCTGATTGAGTGGGTCCTGCCCCATTTCAGTTGCCTTCAAAAATGAGGCCCCCAACCAAGTACGTGCTGAGGCTGGGACCTGCTGGATCTCCCAGGGAACAGTTTTGGGAATACCGGAAATTTTGAAAGGGGATTGTGAACTTCAAGTGATCTGAGATTGGCTGGCTGCCACCTTCCCCCCTCTTTATTCAAGGAGAGAAGCAATTTAGAACTAAGGAGAAACTTCCCAACAGGGAGGACAATTAACCAGTGGGACTGCTTGCCACCAGAAGTTGTGAGTGCTCCAACACTGGAGGTTTTTAAGAAGAGATTGGGCAGCCGTTGGTCTGAAATGGTACAGGGTCTCCTGCCTGAGCAGGGGGTTGGGCTAGAAGTCCTCCCAGGTCCCTTCCAACTCCGACATTCTATTCCCCAGTGAGGGGGCGCAGGTGGGCCGAGGACCCCAGGACTCTTTCAAGAACGGGACTAACCTGGCAATGTAACGGCTGGTGATGGACCGGCTTGGCCAGCCAGGTGGAGAATAGCCGGGAGCGCCAGGCGCTGAGTCGGGTCGCGATGCTGCAGGAGAGAAAGAAGACCAGTTCAGAGAGAGAATTCAGCCCTAGGAATTAACACGCAGGTAGGCTTTGCAGGTGGTCCTCGACTTACGACCATTCGTTTAATGACCACTGGAAGTTACAGTGGTGCTGAAAAGGAGATATTCATGACTGTTGTTCCGCGCACTTACGACCCTTGCGGTGTCCCCACAGTCGTGAGATCAAAATCTGGGCACTTTGTCACCTGGGGTGCTTTTTTATGACGGTGGGGCTATTTCCCGGGGTCATGTGAGCCAGCTTTGCTGGCTGGGGAATTCTGGGAATTGAAGTCCACCCAGCTTAGAGTTGAAATTTAAATTGAATGAAGAGTTTTTATACTGGACAATTGCTGTCCCATCGGTTACTCCCCACTCCTGGCATTTGGCAAAAATGCACCTACGAGGCAAAGGTCAAGCTACACAGAAACAGGGGAGGGGTCTTGTTTACCGGACAACTGCTGTCCAGCACCGTCACAAAGGTGGACGGGTGAAAGGCGAGATAACCTGGTCCAGGTGTCAAGGCGAAGCATTATGCAAACTCTCTGTGCCTCAGTTGTGCTCCCTAGCACTGGGCAGTGACCCCTGCGGGCACCTGCAAAATCCAGTCCTGGCAGCTTCTCTACCTCCCACTGCTCCCCAGTTTCAGGGGGGGGGGGAGGCAACGACAGGCCTTTGCTTTTGAAAGCTCCACCAGATGCCTTACACCAGGTGTGAAGATCCCCTTTCCCTCCGGTGGCAGAGATGTGGGGGAAGTGTTGAGACAAACAGAAAGAAAAATGTTGATTTATGCCCATGCCAGAAATCTAAGTGGCCGGGGCGTCGATATAGAATAAAACCACTCGGAGGGATGCCGCTGCAGCAGGAATTCCAATTTAAAACAAGAGAAACAAAAAAACAACAGACAAACCGATCTACATCCTAAGCGATCTCAAAGCGATGCTCTTTATCTCTTGGAGTCACTTAGCGGCTCAGAAATCTGATCCCGCCAGTGCCCTGCCTGCTCGCTCTCCCCCTCCCCATCCCAGCTGCCCCGTGAAAGAAACAGGTGGGGCATCCCACACTTCCAGGACCTCCATCTCCCACTACAAGGTCCCCCATTTGGCCGAGTTGCTAGATCGACTCCCATGTCGACTTTATCAATTCATGAGCTCAGAAGAACGGAAGCGTTAGGTAATGAAAGGCCTGCAAGAAAATCACATTCAGAGAGCACCAAGGAGAAGGAAGGAAGGACGGAAGGGAGGGAGGGAGGGAGGGAGGGAGGGAGGGAGGGATCTTTGATGACATTCCCTAGTGGGGTAATGAAACATCTGCTAGAAAACAGCCAAACTCAGAGAGCATCAAGGATAAGGAAGGAAGGAGGGCGGGAGGGAGGGAGGGAGGGAGGGAGGGAGGGAGGGAGGGAGGAAGGAAGGAAGGAAAAATGAAGGCATCAAAAAGGTGGATGAATGAGAAGGAAGGAAGGAAGGAAGGAAGGAAGGAAGGAAGGAAGGAAGGAAGGAAGGAAGGAAGGAAGGAAGGATCACTGATGATGTTAGCTAGAGACCACCTGTGACCCCACCCCTGAGCTAAAGAAAGGCCTTCTCCTTCTGTTGGTCTTCTGTGCCTTTCCTTGCCCTGCATGCCCAACAAAGCAGGCATCCAGCCCGACTCCCGGTCCACCTTCAAGAGGTTTCAGGGAGATGACCCAGGGGAGGTGCCCCCCCCCCCCAAGAGGCCTTTGCTATTCGTTAGGCTTTTGCCTGCCAACGTGGCTCCGAGGGGAGCGCTGGGAGTTCCTGAGCCGTCAGCCGAGACGTGTGCCGGGAGCGCTCCAGGTGGGACGAGCGTCCCTCCGTCGCTCACCTGCCAGCCCGAATGTGTTCCTCAGAGAGTGAGTGGAATTTGATAGCGCATCAAGCAGAGCTCCTTCACCGGGGCTGTCAGGCGGCCGACTGCTGACGGCATGGCCCCATCTGTTCCTTGGGTAAATAAAGCGCCCGGCGCAGTCGTCGCCATGAAGGCTCTGTGTGTGTGTGAGAGAGAGGGGGGGAGGGAGAGGAAGAGAGAGAGGAAGAGAGAGATGGAGGGAGGGAGGAAGGGAGGGATGAATGAGATGATAGATAGATAGATAGATAGATAGATAGATAGATAGATAGATAGATAGATAGATAGATAGATAGATAGATGGATGGATGATAGCTGGAGATAGATATGAATGACAGATAGATATGAGAGAGAGAGAGAGAGAGAGAGAGAGAGAGAGAGAGAGACAGACAGACAGACAGACAGACAGACAGAGGGGGGAGGGAGAGGGAGGGAGGAAGGAGGGGATGAATGATAGATGATAGATAGATAGATAGATAGATAGATAGATAGATAGATAGATAGATGATAGCTGGAGATAGATAGATATGAATGACAGAAATATGAGAGAGAGAATGAGAGAGAGGGGGGGAGAGGGAGAGGAAGAGAGAGAGAAAGGGAGGGCGGAAGGGAGGGATGAATGATAGATGATAGATAGATAGATAGATAGATAGATAGATAGATAGATAGATAGATAGATAGATGATAGCTGGAGATAGATATGAATGACAGATAGATATGAGAGAGGAGGGGGGCTGCGAGGAAAGGGGCTTTCTGCAGTGGGAATCTTGGCAAGGACCGCCAGGCACCAAGTGACACCTCCCGGTGTTAAAAAATGCGCATCAACAAACTTGCTTGGAAAAAAGGTATTAAACCGAAGATGCAAAGAGAAACGAGGGAAGGTTTTAAAACGTTCCGAGGGGTGCAGGCAGCATTTCGCCTTCTACACCGCTATTATTGGAGGGGGAGGGGATCCTCGACTTACGATCCACAGCTGAGCTCACATTTCCTTTTGCTAAGCGAGACCCTTGTTTTGCCCCGCCTTAACAACCTTTCTTGCCATGGGAACGCGTGAAGGCGCTTTTAATTTCGGATGGGAATGGCGAAACGGCAAAAAAAACAAAAAAAAAAAAAGAAAATTCTGGATTTAAATCCATTCAGGGATTCGGAGGATTTTAAAGATTGATATACAAAAGAAACAAGGGGGTTTTCTCTTTTGATATGGCTGCACAAGCACTTGGGAAAAAGTCACCAAAGTTGAGTTGTTTATTTTTTGCATGATAACCGCAGCGAGATTATTGTATGGAAAGATTTGGCTCCGCCCACAACGGAGGGACGGTTGGCGAAGAGGATGGAAGGTGCTGAGTTGGCAAAATTGGCTTCTTTGATCAGAGAAAAGACATTATGTATGTTTATTGCTGGCTGGGAAGCCCTTCTTGGCTATTTTGCGTGAAATGAACGGGGGGAAATGAACTTATGATTTATGATTTTGATGATTCAAGAGGATGGATTATAGAAAGAAGAGTTACGCGGCAACAGCAGAGAAAGAGGCAAATTTATAATTGTGGCTATAACCATAAAAGATGAGAAGCTAGTTTATTTATATCTTTTTCCTTTCTTCTCTATTTTAATCCCCCCCCCTTTCTTTCACCTTTCTCTTTGATTTATTTCTTTTTTCTTACTTTGTATTGCATTAGTTTGCAATAGCTTTTATCTTGCTTTTTTCTTTGAAAGTGCACGGAGTGGTAGCAAATGCCATATCTATCGCATTGGACGGACGTTTCTAAAACGGCAGGTTTAACACCGCCTGGTATAATGACCCCCGAGTGAAGTAGTAAGGTGCAAAGAGTAAGGTTCTACATTTAGGCAACAAAAACAAAATGCACAGGTACAGTATAGGTGGTACCTTGCTCAGTAGTAGTAACTGTGAGAGGGATCTTGGAGTCCTAGTGGACAACCATTTAAATAGGAGCCAGCCGTGTGCAGCAGCTGCCCAAAAAGCCAACACAGTTCTAGGCTGCATAAATAGAGGGATAGAATCAAGATCACGTGAAGTATTAATACCACTTTATAAGGCCTTGGGAAGGCCACACTTGGAATACGGCATTCAGTTTTGGTCATCAGGATGTAGAAAAGACGTGGAGAGACTAGAAAGAGTGCAGAGAAGAGCAACAAAGAGGATTAGGGGACTGGAGACTAAAACATATGAAGAACGGTTGCAAGAACTGGGTACATTTAGTGAAAAGAAGGACTAGGGGAGACATGATAGCAGTGTTTTCTTCCATCTCCACAGCAAACATGTTTGACTCCAAGGTCATTTTTTGGAGAAGACTTCAAAATTGTTTCTTGGCGAAGAAGGTTCCAAAATCACTTTTTTTGAAAGAGCCACCAAATTTCTTTTTGGGAGAAGACTCCCCAGATGAGGGCAGATCTGAACCATGTCTACAATCCAAGGACGGGGTGATTCTTGAACACAAGCAGCGCGAAGGAAACGGAAAGTGCCAAGGTGAGGCATTACCACTGTTTATGAAATGAACCCCTGCAGATTCTGCCTGGGCCTCCTGTGTCCCCAGGGCTGAAGGGTGACAAGACGCCATCGGATTCTGCCTGCATAAATATTCACGGCCTTCCACCAAGGGTGCCAATCTGTGGCAGCCCCCGCTAAAAAAATGTTCCCAGAAACGTCAGCTTTGCATCCAGCCTTCAGCCAGGGGAAGCTCTCGATGGGAACCATGAAGCATCAGAATACGATAGTAAGGGATCTTGGAGGGCTTCTAGTCCAACCCCCTGCCTAGGCAGGAAACCCTATACCGTTTCAGACAAATGGCTATCCAACATCTTCTTAAAGACTTCCAGTGTTGGGGCATTCACAACTTCTGGAGGCAACTTCTGTTCCACTGATTAATTGTTCTAACTGTCAGGAAATTTCTCCTTAGTTCTAGGTTGCTTCTCTCCTTGATTAGTTTCCACCCATTGCTTCTTGTTCTACCCTCAGGTGCCTTGGAGAATGGATTGACTCCTTCTTCTTTGTGGCAACCCCTGAGATATTGGAAGACTGCTATCATGTCTCCCCTAGTCCTTCTTTCTCTTAAGCTAAACATACCTAGTTCCTGCAACCGTTCTTCATATGTTTTAGTCTCCAGTCCCCTAATCCTCTTTGTTGCTCTTCTCTGCACTCTTTCCAGAGTCTCCACATCTTTTCTACATCGTGGCGACCAAAACTGAATGCAGGATTCCAACTGTGGTCTTAGTAAAGTGGCACTAACACTTCCCGTGATCTTGACTCCCACGGTGGGCCAGGAACTGCCAAACAGATGTGACTGCCTGGGAGACACATTCAGTGGGGAAAGTAGCCAGCTCAACCTCTTGGCAACGCAAGCACACTTTTTTCTGTGGCTTTTGACAGCCCAAAGGGTGCATTTCTAGCACGAGAGCCAGAGATCCAGAGGGATGCAGGACGACCAATCATGCAAAGAGAAGCACAGGCAATCCTCACTGAGTCACTGTTAACAGACCTGCCTTGGGGGCTACTGACTAATTCAACTGCCATCCAACATAGACCAATAGAAGAAGATATCTGTAGCTCAGGGTTGAACTGGGGGCTCCCTGGTGATCCCCAAGATTGGTGGTTTCTTTACAGACATTTCATGACCCAGCTAGGTAACGTCATCAATGCTATAAGGGAAGGGAGGGGAGGAGGACAGTTGGGAGGTCCTTGGTGTTCTCTTGGTTGTTTTCTTGCAGATATTTCATGACCCAACTAGGTAACTTCATCAGTGCTAGAAAGGAATGGTGTGTGCAGGGGGGAGGAGGAGGAGGATTATTGTGGACTCCTTGGTGCTCTCGGAGCTTGGTGCTTTTCTTGCAGACATTTCATTACCCAACTAGGCAATATGATCAATACTAGAAGGGAGTTAGGTCTGAGGAAAGGAGGAGGAGAAGGAGAAGGGGGGGAGGGTAGCTCCGGGGTCCTTGGTGGTCCCTGACTCCCACTATCTTCTTGCAGCTGTTTCTTGCCCCAACGAGCCCTGATGAGGTTACCCGTTTGGCAAGAAAGCCACAAGGCCAGTTACTCCGCCAAGCAACCTCCTGCTCTCCCGAGTACCATTTTTCTTGCCGAACTGCTTAACCCGCAAGGTTTTTCTTGTGGCTGCCAGGAGGCCTTTAAAAGAGCTGCCTTAGCTAAGGTAACTCCATGGCATGCAGGCACCCCCTACCCCCCCCCCAGGGCACCCCCACTTTCCCCTTCCACAAGCTTTAGTGCTGAATGATACATTTTGGAGGGCTGTGCACGGGGGGGGGGGGGGAATTTATTTCTTTCATTATTCTTCCTCATCAGCCTTCTAGGCGATCAGCACCAGCGGATACGTGGGGGTCATTTAAATCTCAACCACTGGGGGCTGGGGCTCTGCCACCCACCCACCCACCCTCTCTTCTTTCTCGGCGAAGTTGCAGGGATTCAGAATTTAAGTGTTTCCCCTGGTACCGCTCTAAGTGATCCGAAAAGCTCCCCCTCCCCTTATACGCCCCCCCCACCAGCCCTTCCTTCTCCCGTCTGCCCCCTCTTTCATCTTGTAGTTGGAAAGCAGGAAGTCGCCAGATTCAAATCGCTCCGTTTTCCCAATCGTGGCCGTAACCTTGTTGAGTGGCCGCCAGGAGAGGCGAGGAGGGAAATCTGGGGTGCCCCCCCCCACGCACACACACCAGGCGGGGAGGGCTTAATGCACTTCTGACTCCTTGACACCTTGGGAGATGCTGCCGAAAATAAGGAGCCGTTTCATACATCAGGACTTCCGAGGCAGAGATTAAGGTGGAAGGTTACAAGCACACCTGGCACTTCAGGTGGGGGGGGGTTGGCCACAGATAAACGGAGCAGGCAGACACTTGGGTGGGGCCCAAGCTGGACGTCGGTACTGGGAGAAAAAAGAGCAGCGTGCTAAAGGAATTAGCTCCTGAGCACACCTGGCTTGCCAGGGAAGGAAATAGAACTCCAATGCTGCCAGAGTAAGAGAGTTGGAAGGGACTTTGGAGGTCTTCTAGTCCAGTCCCCTGCTCAAGCAGGAGACCCTATTATGCCATGAATGTCCAACCTTTGCGACTTTAAGTCTTGGGGAATTTGGGGAGCTGAAGTCCACCTCTCTTAAAATTGCCAAGTTTAGACAGCCCTGACTTAAAGGAAGCTAGGAGTATGGGGACGCGGTGGCTCAGTGGTTAAGACGCTAAGATCAGAAAGTTCTGTGGTTCGAATCCCTAGTGCTGCATAACGGAGTGAGCTCCCGTGACTTGTCCCAGCTTCTGCCAACCTAGCAGTTCGAAAGCACGTAAAAAATGCGAGTAGAAAAATAGGAACCACCTTTGGTGGGAAGGGAACAGCGTTCCGTGCGCCTTCGGCGTTGAGTCATGCCAGCCACATGACCACGGAGACGTCTTTGGGCAGCACTGGCTCTTCGGCTTAGAAACAGAGATGAGCACCGCCCCCTAGAGTCGGGAACCGCTGGCACATAGGTGCGAGGGGAACCTTTACCTTTAGGATTGTGGGATCCTGGTGTTAAGAGAAGGGACTTTTTTCTTTCACCCTGCGGCTAATTCTACCAGCCTCTACCATCAAAATCCCCTTGGCCTTTTGAAGCATCGGAATTGTGTAGTGATCAGAATTACACATAGTATTACGGTATTTTTCCTGCATTTCTGTACTAGCAATTTTGTTTTTAAGCATTCCCTGGAGGGGGGGGGTGGAGCACTGGTGAAATCTAGAAAATGTTCCTACCGATTCTTTGGGTGTGGCTTGGTGGGCGTGGCTTGGTGGGGATCATGTGACTGGGTGGGCGTGGCCATGTAGTCATGTAACTGGGGGCATCAAAAGACAGAAACTAACAATGTCCTGCTGAAGCAGGGTTGGACTAGATGACCTCCAGCCCTTGATTATCCTCTGAAGCTGCATCTAGTGCCAGGTTTGTAGTCCTTCCTTCCTCTCCTTTTTCCCTCCCTCCCTCCCTCCCTTTCCTCTCTCTCTCTCTCTCTCTCTCTCTCTCTCTCTCTCTCTCTCTCTCTTTCTCGGCACCCTCCACCCCCCGTTTTTGGCCTAGCAGGCCTCAGGGAAGCCTGCTGGGAGAAAAACAGCCCCCCCCCCTCAACACCTCTGCATTTCCAGAGAACCGGCAGTAAAAAATGCTTAAAAGGTTTTTCTTTAAAAAAAAAAAAAAGTTCCGAAGACATGCTGTGTGACATGCACTCATCGGAACTTTCTTCTTCTTCTTCTATTTTTAATATTCTTTTACTACAGGTTCGGACGAACTGGCCCGAACCGATAGCATTTCACCCCTGGTGGGCAGCCTGTGGCACAATATAGGTCAGCGATAGTGAACCTTTTTTGGCTCGCGTACCAAAAGTGGGGGGAGCGCAGGGGGGTCGTGCACGGGCGTGTCACACCCATAATGCTATGCGCACAACCCCAATGTGTATGCGTGCACGATCAGCGCTCCCCCACCCCATTTTTGGCATGTTTTTTCACCCTCCCCAGGCTCCAGAGGCTTTCTAGGAGCCTGGGGAGGGCGAAAACAGAGTCGTCGTCCTCCCGGAGGCTTCCCTGAAGGCCCCGGAGGGCTAAAACCAGCCCTACAAGCAAACCAGAAGTACATTCTTAAACTTCCGGTTTGCCTGTAGGACCGGTTTTTCGTGCTTCATAGGCTTCAAGGAAGCCTCCGGAGGGCAAAAAATGGCCTCAAAAGAAGGCCAAAGTCAGCTGGCCAGCGCACGCCTCGCATACCCTGACATATGGCTCCTCGTGCTCCCTGTGGCACGCGTGCCATAGGTTCGCCATCACAGATATAGCTCCTCAACCGGCTTTATTCCGAACTTCTGAGGGTCCAAACTGCGCATGATCCTGTAAGAAAATCCTGATTAGAAAATCCACAACGAGGGAGATAAAAGAGCCCAGCCACTCCCAAAATGGCTCAAGCTTGGAGTCCTTTTCTAGCCTCGGAGAGAAGGCGGCTTCCTCTCAGCAGCCGAGCCGTTCCGACCCTTTTTTACCCTGAAATCGTTTCAATCAAGCCCCGTTCAAGGAAGGCCGAGCTCTTCTCGGCACGCACAAAACTCTGATTGAATTTTGCGACCGGTTCTTTTCCTTGCTGCCGGAGAGGCCAATCTGCTTTTCGCCGTGATTCCTGTTTAATTCGAGGGACGGTGTCAGGGAGCCCACCCCAGAAGCCTCCTGCGCCTGCCCCCCTTCCCACCGGCAGGCCAACGGCGGACAAGCTCCGAGAAAGGACCTCGTTTCCTTCCCCCTCACCGAGATGAATGGCTTGCTTGATCGGTTCTGGCAGCCTCATGATTGGCCGCCGATATTGCAAAAGGCTTGGACGGAGGGACAACCTGGACCACAATCCCCAGCCGGTGCAGGCAGCTGAAAAGGAAGGGGTTTCGCGGGGCTAAAGGCTTTTCTTTCTCCTCTCCAGAAGCCGGCAACATCGACTATATCAACCAGGTGCAAATAATTTCAAGAAGAGCTTAGCTTCCCTAAAACAATTTCAGGGTATCCAGGCAGGGAGATTCGGTTTTTTATTTCCACGGCGTTTATAAAAACCTGCATTTGGGACTGAATCACGCTTGCCATTCTTATGGTAGAATGCATGGTTTCTGGAGGCAAGCTGTTCCGCTGTTTAATTGTCCTCTTTGTCAGGAAACTTCTCCTGAATTCCAGGGTACTTCTCTTTGATTAGTTTCCATCCGTTGCTTCTTTTTCATTCACAACTTCGGGAGGCAAGTCATTCCACCGATTAAATTGTTCGTTCTATCACTGCGTTTCTATTGCTTTGCCAAAATTTGTTTTAATTCTTTCTTCCTTCTAGATGGGTTCTGTCCAAATTTGGAATAAGTGGATGTAGGAAGAGGGAGTCAAGCTATTCTCCAAGGCACCTGAGGACAGAACAAGAAGCAATGGGTGGAAACTAATCAAGGAGAGAAGCAACTTAGAACTGAGGAGAAATTTCCTGACAGAACAATTAATCAGTGGAACAACTTGACTCCAGAAGTTGTGAATGCCCCAACACTGGAATTCTTTAAGAAGATGCTGGATAGCCATCTGTCCAATTTCCTTGAGCAACGGATTGGACTAGAAGATCTCCAAGGACCCTTCTAAATTGTTATTGTCAAAAGAGTTAAAGTGTCAACCATGTAGCTTGAGTAATACCACACACATTGGGGGGGGGGGCTTTGACTGCTCTCTGTCTCTCTCTTCTCTGTCTCTGTCTCTCTCTCTCTCTCTCTCACACACACCCTTGGCAGTCACTCCAAGATCCAGGCAAAAAGAAATACAACAAATAGTTGGATAAAGAATTGAGAGGAAATTTATCAAAAGATCTCCCGGCCAGACCTATAATTATATGATCTATCCATCTATCCATCCATCCATCCATCCATCCATTATCTATCTATTCATTATCTATCTATCTATCCATTCATCCATTATCTTATCTACCTATCCATCCATCCAGCATCTATCTATCCATTATCCATCCATCCATCCATTATCTATCTATCCATCCACCCACCCATTATCTATCTATCCATTATCTATCTATCTATCCATCCATCCATCATCATCCATCATCTATTTATCCATTATCCATCCATCCATTATCTATCTATCTATGTATCTATCTATCCATCCGTCCATCCATCCGTCCATCCATCCATCCATTATCTATCCATTATCTCTTTTTTTTTCTTTCTCTTTCTCTCTTAATTTTTCTTCCCTTCTCTCTCTCTCTCTCTCTCTCTCTCTCTCTCTCTCTCTCTCTCTCTCTCTCTTTCTCCCCTCCCTCTGTTTTCAGGAAAAAATGGGACAACCATTTGCCCAGGTTGGTCTAAGGACCCCTGCCTTGAGTAGGGGTTGGTCTAGAAGGCCTCCAAGGTCCCTTCCAGCCCTAGGACTCTATAATATTTTTGAAAACCGAACTAAAAAGGAAACGGGGGGGAGTGTGGCAAAGCTGCAAGGGGGAAAGGCTGAGCTGAGCAGAATGCCAGGAGGGAGCGAGGGAGCGCGGAGGCCGTCCTGCACCTGGGCCCTCTCGGTTACGCTGTGATCCGATTGGCAATGCTTCTCCCAGTCAGCAGCCCCTTCCTCCACCATGCAGAGTAGGGGGAAGGAGAGCCTCCAGACGGGACCCGCTTTCCCCCCCCAAAAAACGACAAGCCAACAATAATGTTGCCTGTTGACCCCATTCTGGGGGGGCAGGGAAAAAAGCAAAAGTGGAAAGCGTTAACGCTTTAAAATAAAATCAACTGAAACGTTTAATACAGGAAAATTAAAAATAGAGAAATTCAGGCAAAATACAGGCAAACTAGAGGTGGGAACAGAACAATAGAGCAAGGAATGTGTTTGTAGGCGTCTCGATGGCCAACCAGGGGCGCAAAGTGGATGACGAGTAAAGGGTCCCCAGCTGCCTTCTCTGCCTCTTGCAGCCCCTTCCCATAATAAGAGGCAGGGAAGGAGAGGGGGGTAATTGGGGAGAGGGGGCAAGAGAGAGAGAAGAAAGGGGGGGGCAGGAAATGCTTACGGTGGCGCCTCATCTCCAAGGTGAAAAGGGTGGAGATTTAGCTTAAACCGCGGATTATCTCGCTGGGAGCTGCAGATAGAAAAATTAAAACGTGTGCAGATCCTCACGAAAGGAGGACGAGCGGGAGCGGGAAGCCGACGCGATGGTTTCCCCGCACTCCCCCCCCTTTTTTTTCCCAGATAATTTGTCCCATCGGAGCATTAAGAAGACCCACTCGGGCAGGTGGCAGGAGAAAGGCTGAACTAAAGGATGAAAGTTGAGCTGGCAGATTTTTATTTTATTTTTTTATTTAGAAAAGGAAAGGCGGAAAAAAAAAACCAGAACTGGAGATCTCGAACCGGAGACGGAGTTGATGAGCATTTGAGATTAATGGGATTTGGGACAGAATCACGAAAGACGGTCGAACCGAAAGCTTTTGAAGGACTTGTAACCCAGTCCAGGGGGAATTGTTTTGGGAGTACTTCTGCTTTCCCGGAGCCTTTTCCCGTAATCTTAATCTAACCCAGGGGTTTTCAAACTGAGAAGCTTTAAGACTTTGTGGACTTCAACTCCCATAATTCCCCAGCCAGCGCATGCCTCTGGTCTAACCAGCAGTCCATCACAAGGTTGGCCTTCTACTTCTGGGCTGTAGAAAGATCTAGAATCCTTCACAAATGTTGGGGAAAAAATCAACGCCTCGCCCCAAAGTTAGCATCTCTTCCATTAGGATATTAAAATTTAGTAGCTGGAACAGTAAAGAGAACAATGGGCCAGAACACACAGCTGTAGTTGATGAGTGCTGACTCATGCATGAGGCAATCTGCGCTATGATTGGTTGCTGGGTGCGGAGAGGGCGTTTCCCTTTTTCCCCGCCTTTTTCTTCTCTGTACAGCACGCTCTGTATGCTGTTCAATTTACCTCACGTGCTCCTGACTGTCTCGCCTGTTGCAAGTACAGGCAAGATAGTTGGGGTCACCGTGAGGTAAATTGAAAGGTATACTAAGGACACAGAGGTAAAGTGTATTTATTTATATAAAACTACAGGTTTGTGTCAGCGTCTGTGACTTCATCTGAACAGCTGCTGCGTAATTCCTCGGCGTCTTCCTGTGACCGATAGCTGAATGCGAAGTTCACCTTGAGTTGTTACTACAAATGGGACCTGCGCCTTAACTTGCGGAAAGCCAGCCCTGTGGATCCGACCTGCGCTCTAGATAGTCCTCGGGTTACGACCATTCCATCAGTGACCATTCAAAGTTACAATGATGCTGAACATGATGCCGGATTCTCGTAGTTCCAGCTGTTGCAGCATCCCTGCAATCACGAGAATGTGATCTGGTTCATGATTACGATATCAATAGAAGCTGCAATTGTGCGATTATGATTTCCAATACTCTCTTTAAGACCAGCAGAGAATGTCGGAACATGCTAGACGGGGGATTCTGGGAGTTGAAGTCCACCCGTCTAAAAGTTGCCAAGTTTGGAGACGCCTGGTTTACAGCAACCCAAGTCCTGCCCTGCCTACCAAACTTTACCGATTTATAACTTGGAAGAATTACTGTCTTTGCTGGACAACAAAATTCCATTTAAAGAAATCTGCAAGCAAAGCTGGCCGGGGAATTCTGGGAGTTGAAATCCACCCAGTTTAGAAGTTGCCAAAGTTTGCAAACCCTGGTCTAATTTATGCTGGCCCTGTGCCAGATCTCGACTTACAACCACAATTGAGACCAACATTTCTGTTGCTGAGCAAGGCAGTTGTTAAGCAAGTTTTGCCCCATTTTACCACCAGAATAAAATTCCATTTCAGGAGAACTACAAGCCGAGCTGTGCTACGGAGACTGGATTCTTCCAGAGACCTTGGTGGTTGAATGGAGCATCTCAATTGGAGCCAGAGTTTCCTTCCTTAGCGCTGCTTTTAACTCCCTTGTGGAATGTTGCCACATTCCCTCCCGCCTCCCCGAAAGATTGATTAACTGCTTTCATCGGAGTTGCAGATCAGTTTGGATCAAACTGCGTTTGTAAAGCCAAATGCCTTGGGACTCCGGGCAGCTTACAATTCTGGAAGGTTCTCCAGAAGCCCCCAGTGGAAAAACCCTCGTGGTCTGAGGTCCACTGAAAGACAAGCCTCACTTGGGGAAACCTGCAGCAGCTCACAACAGAATGGATGGGAGAAGTCTGGTTTATCTTGACATTTTACTAGAATAGCAACAGCCCTTAGTCTTACATACCGCTTCACGGTGCTTTGCAGCCCTCTCTAAGCGGTTTACAGAGTCAGCCTTTTGCCCCCAACAATCTGGGTCCTCATTTGACCCACCTGGGAAGGACGGGAGGCTGAGTCAACCTCGAACCCGGTGAGATTTGAACTACCAAATTGCAGGCAGCCGGCAGGCAGCAGAAGGAGACTGCAGTAATGCACTCTAATTACAAGGAAAGAAGGAAGGAAGTGAGAAGGGAGGGAGGGAGGAAGGGAGAAGGAAGGAAATGAAAACAAAGGAAGGATGGAAGGAAGGATGGAAGGAAGGAAGGAAGGAAGGAAGGAAGGAAGGAAGGAAGGAAGGAAGGAAGGAAGGAGAGAGAGAGAGACAGAAAGAAGGGCAATAGCACTTAGACTTATATACCGCTTCACGGTGCTTTGCAGCCCTCTCTAAGCGGTTTACAGAGTCAGCCTCTTGCCCCCAACAATCTGGGTCCTCATTTAGCCACCTCGGAAGGATGGAAGGCCAAGTGAACCTCGAACCTGGTGAGATTTGAACTGCCAAATTGCAGATAGCTGGCAGCCAGCAGAATTAGCCTGCAGTACTGCACTCTAACCACTGCTCCACCAAGGCTCCAGGAAAGGTTTTGGTCAAAATACAAAAAAGATGCTGAGATTCTGGAAAGAGTGCAGAGAAGAGCAAGAAAGAGGATGAGGGGACTGGAGGTCTAAAACGTATGAAGAACGGTTGCAGGAACTGGACATGTCTAGTTTAATGGAAAGAAGGACTAGGGGAGACATGATAGCAGTGTTCCAATATCTCAGGGGTTGCCACAAAGAAGAGGGAGTCAAGCTATTCTCCAAGGCACCTGAGGGTAGAACAAGAAGCAATGGGTGGAAACTAATCAAGGAGAGAAGCAACTTAGAATTGAGGAGAAATTTCCTGACCGTTAGAACAATTAATCAGTGTCTTCAGAACTTGTGAATGCTCCATCATTGGAAGTTTTGAAGAAGAGATGGGACAGCCATTTGTCCAGAATAGTAGAGGGATTGAGCAGGGGGTTGGACTAGAAGACCTCAACTCTGTTATTCTGTTCTGTTTTATTCCATTCCAGATATGGGAAAGCGTTCAAGCATCTGTAACTGATTACCCCATAAAATTCCTTTCCCCCAGCAGGAACAACCTTTACAATTTTCAGGCCAAGAAAAAACCCTGCGAGAACAGAAGCTCGGAGCAATCCTTCATCTCGTCCCCTCCTGCTTATCTCAGCACTGGCCATACGCCTTGTAGGGGTCAAGCACGCCCGGAGAACTTCCTCCCTGCGTTAATGACTGGAAATGGTCTGAGTGCCCCACTGCCTGGTGAAATGGAGCAAGGGATCGCCCGCGGAGACTGTTCAGGAGCAGAGTTCGGAACAAGCAGGGGAGACGCTGAGGAAGGAACACGGAGTGGACTAAAGGAGGGGCAGCAGCCACAGAGCCCCTGAAAGTCTGCCATTTGTGGCAATCCACATCCTTTGTACTAATGCACCTTGGGAGGCCGGCGATGAAAATCTAAACTAATTTAACATATATTTAGGTGCCTTATCTGGGTTGCTGCAGTCGCAATGGACCGAAACCCCTATTTCAGGGGGATTTTCGGGTGGGAACGAGAGTTTGGCATCCGAACCCCACAAAAATCTATTCCTTATCATCTCGGATTCTCAAGCTGATACTCAAAAGCGGCCCTCATTTAAGACAGAGGCTGTTCAACTGCTCAAGATATAATTATAGAGATTAGATTCCTAAACAGAAGCAACAAACAAAGCCGCGATCTGAATTCTTTCCTACCTAAGAACTGTTCTGTTAAAATTCAAAAACCGGCTATAGTTGGTAACGAGTTAACCCAACGTGACCAGCCCTTTAATTTCAGCAACAGACATTAGATTCAGCAAAGGATCAGTTGGTTTTTATTCATTCATTTCTAGCCCACTTTCTCTTCCTCCTCCCCCCCACAAACTCTCCTTCCTTCTAGCACTTATGATATTACCTGATGGGTCATGAAACAATTACACAAAACAACTACAAGAAAGCCACCTTGGTCCCTCTGACCAAGGACCAGGAAGGAAGGGAGGCAGGGAGGGGGGAAGGGAAGGAGGAGGAAGGGGGAGGGGAGGAGGGGAAGGGAAGGAGGGAGGGAGGGGAGGGAAGGAGAAAGGGAGGGGAAGGGAAGGAAGACGGAGGGAAGGGAAGGGAAGGGAGGGAGGGAAGGAAGAAAGAAGGGAGGGAGGGGAAGAGAAAGAGGGAGGGAGGGAGGGGAAAGGAAGGAAGACGGAGGGAAAGGGAGGGAAGGGAGGAAGGAAATAACTGATAACGTTCCCTGGTTGGGTAATGAAACGTCTGCAAGAAAACAGCCACCTTCAGACAACACCAGGCTCCCCCTCATTTCCACCCTGAAGGTATCCACTACTAGGAGATGAATTCTGAACTTTGGAACAAGGGAGGATGGACTATCAACCACCTCTTAGGCAAAGCGACCGGGGTGGGGGGTGGGGGGTGGGGATAGCAGCGCATTCCTTGTGGACGCACCCAGGGACGGATGCTCACCTCCTCTGGCGTGGCTCCTGGTCGCCGTGTCTATGCTTCTGCCTGGAGAGCTGGACGTCTTGGACAACTTGTTAGCCGACACCCGGTACATGACTCCTCCGATACAACGCAGTCCTTTGTTTCTCCATCGGGGTTGCTGCCCCGCCTGAGACTTGCTCCCTGGTGAAGAGTGGCGGGTGGAATTGGACACAAGAGATCTGAGAAGAGAAAACCAGGCGCTGGATTAAACAAAAAAGCTGCAAACCGTCATAAGTGGGGGGGAAAGAAGTCACTTTTTTTGGACCCCTGTCGCTAAGTGAACTGTTGTAAGTCAATGACTACCCGCATAGGAATTCCACGCCAGGCGCTGAATCGGTAAAGGCTCATCATGGTGGTTTACGCTGAAGGAAGAGGGAGTTATGCCCTCCCTTGCGCTTCTGGGGTTACGCAGGTAGAGGATGGCGGCTCATACCCTCATCAACATTTCTCACACCTTTTGCTTCCTGAGTCCAGTGGTGGGTACCGGTGCCTGCTGGGAGCACCAGGTACTGTTCCGGTACAGTGCTCTGGAGAGCCCAGCCGCCCGCGCTCCTTACCAGTATTTGAGGTTTTCGGGGCTTCTGCACATACAGCGCCTGTGCGACACTCCGTCAAGCAGCTGGAGCATCATGTAGGCGTTGCGGAGCATCACGGGCGGTAAGTATGCACGCGCGCACTGTGCATGTGCGCTGCACACGTTCATGTGCTGGATGCCCGGCCCCATTGCACTGTACCGGTTGCACCGGAATCCAGAACCCACCACTGCGTGAGGCTTCTGGATATTCCAAACCCATCTCTCTGGCTCAACATTACGAAACAGCAATTTTAACTAATTACCGGGTCTATTTATTATGTTTTGATGACACGGCCTTTGTGTTGTTGTTTTTTAAATTCCCGTCTTAGTGAACCGCTGCAGCACGAAAGTCTCAAAAGGCAACCAGCCGGCGTTAATTTCCTGGGTCTATGTGAATAGATTGCAAAGGCCGGAGAGGCGGTCAGCTCCAGCTGCCCTTAATCTCAACCGGGGTCTAGGAGGAGGTGGGGGGGGCATGAAAAAGGAATGAAAGGCTCCCTAATGGTTGCAGAGCGGTGCGGAGGCCTAGAGGTGGAGCTCTCGCCTCACCATCAGGAGGTTTGTGAGTTCAATCCTAGGTAGAGATATATATTTCTCTCTCTCTCTGGGCACATTGAGAATATATCTGCTGAATATAACTCCGCACTGGCAAGAGGGAAGGGCATCTGGCCAGTAAACACTCAGCTAGCGCCCTTCAGTTGCCCAGACTCCATTCTGCAAGGGATTATGGGGGTCATTAAAAGAGGATGATGATAATGGTTGGGGAGTGGTGTGGTGGCCTAGAGATGGAGCTATCACCTCACAATCAGAAGGCTGTGAGTTTGATCCTAGGTAGAGACGGATATTTCTCTCTCTCTGAGCACAATGAGCATGTATCTCCTGAACAAAACTCTGCACTGGCAACAGGTAGGGCATCCGGCCAGCAAATACTCAGACTCCACCCCTCAAGGGATTATGGGGTCATTAAAAGAGGATGATGATAGTGGCTGGGGAGGGGTCCTTTCGGTACTTCCAGGACCCACAGAAAGTCAGAGATGGAAGTGTTGAGTTCTAAAGAGGAAGCCCAGCCCGGCTTGAAGTGAGTTGAGCAGCTCAACCAGTACAGTTGACCATCTGCTCGGGCAACTTGGGGACTTCAGTCCAGAATTCCTGGAGGGTCTTATCTTGGAGACCAGGCCCACCAACCAGGTCAAGCGTTGCTTTGTGAGGGTGAGGTGGAGGTACAGTGGGACTGGCAGGGTGAGACAGAAGTCCCAACCCAGAAGTGGACGGACAGAGAGACAGACAGACAACGATGTGATCTCCTGTTGTGACAAGCAAACTTAATGGGGAAGCCACACTCCCTGAACAAATGGGTTGCTCACTTAACAACTGCCGTGACTCACTTAACAGTTGCGGCAAGGAAGGTTGTAAAACGGGCAAAACTCACTAGAAAACTATCTCGCTTTGCAACAAAACGTTTGGGCTCAACTGTGGTTGTAAGTTGAGGACTATCTAGACTGTTTTTTATGTTCTTTTGTTGTTGTTTTTTACTTGCACTTCGCCTAGAGCAGGGGTGTCCAAACTTGGGAACTTTAAGACTTGTGGACTTCAACTCCCAGAATTCCCCAGCCAGCCTGGCCTAGAGCCCTTCTGGGAGCCAGACGGGCGGTTTCAAAAATTGGAAAAGTAAAAATAAAATGAAAACAAAACAAAATAAATATAAAATAACAATATAAAATAATATAAAAAGTAAAATAGAATAAATAAAATAAAATAATAAAAAATAATATAAATTAATATGAAACAGTATAAAATAATATAAAATGTAAAATAATATAAAAAATAGAATAGAATAAATAATAAAATAAAATAAAAAAATTGCCCGCTACTGAGCCGCAGAGCCCACCTGCTCCAAACTTCCACCACACGAAAGGGCCGGCGGAGGGGGAAAGGGGGGGGCTGCCTTCCACCCACAGCTGCCAGCTTCCCATCCGGCACGGTGTCACCGCACTCGGTCCCAATTGTTCCCCTAATGGAAGGGAAGACTTCTGGAAATGAACTGCTTTGAGAAAAGGAGGATAAAATTAATGGGATAATTGCCGGCCGAGGCTCTGAAGAATGCGCCGGCCCTCAGCGCGAGGGGCTTGTAATTCCTTTTCTAGCGCCCCAGTATCCCCCCCCCCACCTTCTACATCTCCCGACTTCTCTCCTCCGTCCGTCCGGCGGGCCTTCCTCCGACAGGAAATTTCATTAATGCTGGCAAATAGGAAAGGTATTAAGCGTGGATAATGAAGGCCGGGGAGTGAACAGTGCGCTGTCTTTCTAGCCTTTGTAATGGGAGGCATGAACTCTGCCTTCAAATCCATTTCTAATCCATTTGAAATACTACAGCAAATTATCTTCCCTTCAGCCCGAAAAGTGGGCCAGCCAATTTACTCCGAATAGAAGTGACAATGACCGAGAATTTATCGCCGTAACCTTGAGTACCGAAGGTTGAGGGGGTTGCCTCGGCCTCGGCCCCCAGAGAGGGGGGACGGAACGCAAATTTTAAATTATTTTTAAGTGGGAGAGGAGAGAGAGAGGAGAAAAGGAGGCCAGGGGAAATGGAGGGAAGCCGTCCGTCAAGGTGTTTAAAAAATAGAAACCACTGTCACCGTCGGCTGTCCGGGTGCTGCCCCTTTCCGTCCCCGGACAGCCGACGGTGACAGTGGTTTCCAGAATTACAGACAGTGTCCCTTTATCTTAAACCCCCCCCCATCGATTCTGCAAGCGCCAGATCTGGGAAAGGCTCCACCCACCCACCCCAACATTTCCAACACCTGTCAGTCTTCCCAAGAAGCAAACAACTGATGTGCTCATTAAGGAGAATTTGTGCAGCTTGGTGGTTTTCCTGAAGACATTTCATGACCCAGCTAAGTAACATCATCACTGCTGGAAGGGAGTGGGGTTTGCAAAGGGGAGGAAGAGGAGCAGGAGGTGCAGAAGGGGGAGCAGGGTGAAATCAGAATAGAGCCGGAAGGGACCTTGAAGATCTTCTAGTCCAGCCCAGCATCCTAACCACTGAGCCACTGTGCCGCCCTATATTATATGGTGAGGAGGAGATGGAGGTGGAAGAAGAGAGGGAAAAAGGGAAGGGGGAGGAGGAAGAAGAAGAAGAAGAAAAAGAAAAGGAGGAAGAGAAGGAAGGAAGAAGGAAGAAGGAAGAGGAAGGGGGAGGGGGAGGGGGAGGGGGAGGAGGAGGAGGAGGAGGAGGAGAAGGAGAAGAAGAAGAAGAAGAAGAAGAAGAAGAAGAAGAAGAAGAAGAAGAAGAAGAAGAAGAAAGAAGGAGGAGGAGGAGGAGGAGGAGGAGGAGGAGAAGGAGAAGGAGAAGGAGAAGGAGAAGGAGAAGGAGAAGAAGAAACACCACCTACTACTCCTTCTTGGTTCCTGGAATGACAGGCCAGTTCAGAGATTAGCTGATTTCTTGCAGACATTTCACTACCCAACTAGCTGACATCATCAGTCTTCGAAGGGAGAGCTTTTGCAGATGGAGGAGGAAGAGGAGGAGGAGGAGGAGAACAAGAAGGTGAAGGAGGAGGACTGTGGGGTCCTTGGTGGTTCTCCTGAAGACCTTTCATGACCTAACTAGGGAACATCATCAGTGCTGGAGGGCAGTTTTCCTCCTGGGCTTTCTGAAAACCTCACTTCATGCACAGTGCCCTCTTCAGCAAGCCACTGCTGCAGGTTCAGCCAGCTTTGGTTGGCGTCACGTGAATTGGAGGCTCCCAGAGGTTCAGAATACGGGTCCGATCCTAGCAGGCCTGATTGTTGTGGACACGCCCCTGAACCCCGAGTTCGGAGGATGAGGAGCTGTTGGTGTGTGTGTGTGTGTGAGAATAAACACCTTGGAAGCCTGGAGCGTTGATCCAAGCCACAAGGGAAGGACTTTGCTCCTTTCCAGGAAAGATGCGCAGCTGGGGGGGAGGCATGCACCACTGCAGCTTCCCCCCCCCAAAAGACCCCAGGTGAACTGCACCCACCCCCTTCTGGGGGGAAAGAGAAGCAGGCTCTGCTCAGGGCCGCAAGAGCTCCCCTTTCAGCAAACTTCATCTCGGCAAATTCCCCGGGATGCCCCTGAACATGTGCCGCCGACTCAGCACTCACCTCCGCAACAATCCTGCACTTCAGCACAAAGCGGTCTCAGGGCAGCCATTCAGCTAATGCAGCGTTCCCTCCAAAGCCTCAGAAGCAGACCGGGCTTCGTTCCTGCGCAATGAGCAGACTGAGCGCCGATTCTTTCAAACGGGGCTCCCCACTGAGTGTCACGCTGGGATCCTATCCTGCCCCCCACCCCCACTGCCACTTAATCTAGTGTTTCTCAATCTGGGGGAGTGGGATCCTGATGGGGGGATTCTGGGAGTTGGAATCCTTACATCTAGCAGCCAAGCTCTGGCGTTATTCTTCGTCGTGAGTTTTGCAAACTCCAGCCTCAAGATTCGGGCTATTTGCTGGCACAGGTTTTGGGGCAAACAGATATATTGTGGTGAACAGTTTTATTCTTCCTCTTCTTACGAAAACACATCGCCTCCTGTGACGCACTAAACCAGGGGTCCCCAAACTTGGCAACCTTAAGGCTTGTAGACTTCAACTCCCAGAATTCTCCAGCCAGCTGGCTGGAGAATTCTGGGAGTTGAAGTTCATAAGTCTTAAAGTTGCCAAGTTTGTAGTCCTCTGAACTAAACTATCCCAAATGTTCTCCATGATTAGACTGGCATGCCGCAAGGCACAATATGAGAAATTTCTTTTTCTGTTTCAGAACATTCCCATTAAATTAGAAAAAGGTTTTAAAAACATTTCGAATCAATTGGTTTCTAAATTCATACAGCAGGGGGGGAAACCAAGAATAAAACTCAAAGCTATGCAAGACACTAAGGAAAAAGGAGGATTTGGCCTACCGGATTGGGAACTTTATTATACTGCAGCCACTCTAACATGGTTAAAAGAATGGATAATGTTGAGAAATAAAAGATTACTCAAATTGGAAGGTCATGACCTCCAAGTAGGATGGCATGCCTTCCTTTGGTATGAAAAAGGATCTGTGCACAAATATTTCAATAGACACAACATCAGACAGTCCCTGTTATTAATATGGAACAAAATTAAACACGACCACTATATCAAAACACCCATTTGGCTATCTATGATGGAAGCATACATACACCCAAGTTTAATTAATATGGAAAATATAGTTACATATAAAGAGTTATTGAACAGGCAGGGGGAGATCAAAACTAGATTAGAATTGGCATCACAAGGGGTACAAGTAGAATGGTGGTCCTACTTACAGATACAATCGAGGTTTGCACAGGATAGGAAGAAGGAAGGTATTGCCAAAGATTACACAATATTAGATAAACTTCTGATAGAGATAGAAGACAGGTTGATCAAAATGCTGTACAGATTTTTGTTGGAAAATAAACTTGAGGAAGAACATGTCAAAGAAACTATGGTTGCTTGGGCGAAAAATTTGGTTATAATGTGGAATTGGCTAAATGGGAAAAACTTTGGCTACTTAATCGGAAACTAACAATGGCTACGGCGTATAAAGAAAATCTGTATAAGATGTTCTACAGATGGCATCTCCCTCCAGCACGGCTTTCCAAAATGTTTAAAAATTTGGCCCCAAATTGTTGGAAGTGTAAAAAAACAACAGGCACTTTTTATCATATGTGATGGACATGCAAGGAGGCCAAAAGATATTGGAAAATTATTCAATCATGGTTGGAACAGGTGGTGGGAGATCAAATTTTGTTTAAACCAGAAATTTTTCTCCTAGGCATAATACCGGAGGGGTTTAAGAAAAATGTCCTTTACCTAATTACACATGTACTAACTGCAGCACGTATAACTTACGGGCAATATTGGAAAAAAGGAAATACTCCATCAGAGTTAGATGTACTTAAAAAAAATTTGGCCTGTGCAGAAGCAGGTAGGCTCACTCTTGAACTTAAAAATAAAGGGGAATCGGAATATTTTGAAGTCTGGAACAGATTTTATTATTTCTATAAGACAAGGCGACAAGACGGGAACAAACTGTAAATAATGCGATTGGATAGAAAGATAGATAATGTATTAGTAGGCTAACAGTTACTGGAAGAGATTATTTGTATATAATGTGATTGTATGGTCACTTCGACTTCGGGATGCTGAACTGTTTTAAGTGTAAAAACAATTTTAAAAAATATTATTTTAAAAAAAAAGAATTCTGGGAGTTGAAGTCCACAAGTCCTAAAGTTGCCAAGTTTGAAGTTCTCTGCACTAAACTATCCCCAAAGTTCCCCATGATTAGGCTGGAATGCCACAATGCACAACACAAGAAGGAAGCCTTTTTAAGGGGCTCGGTTTTCCGAATACCTTACCCAACTTGACCGGGAGAAATCACTAATGGCCAGAAATGGGGAAGGGGGCCAATCCTTTGGGAGAGGGGGGAGGGGATTTCAAAAGGTTCCTAGAGGAACAGGTACAGACAGGAGGTCCAGAAGCCAGGTGGGAGAGGAGGGACGGGTGGCACAGACGGAGGATCCAGCTGAGCCATCCCCAAGGGATGATTTATGGGCGTTCGAGTCCATTAACAATGTTGTTTCAGAGTTGGCACCCTCAGGGCCAGTAAGTGCCAACTCCATGTGACACCTTTAAAAAAGTAAGAAAGAGATAGGAAGGAAGGAAGGAAGGAGGGAGGGAGGGAGGGAGGGAAGGAGGGAGGAAAGAAGGAAGGAAATTTGGATAGGAGAAGGAAGGAAGGAAGGAAGGAAGGAAGGAAGGAAGGAAGGAAGGAAGGAAGGAAGGAAGGAGGGAGGGAGGGAGGGAGGGAAGGAGGGAGGAAAGAAGGAAGGAAATTTGGATAGGAGAAGGAAGGAAGGAAGGAAGGAAGGAAGGAAGGAAGGAAGGAAGGAAGGAAGGAAGGAAGGAAAAGAGGGAGGAAGGGGATGGGAGGAAGGAAAGAAAGAGGGATGGGAGGAGGGAGGGAGGAAAGAAGGAAGGAAAGTTAGGAGGAGGAAAGAAGGAAAGGAAGGAAAAAGAAAAGGAAAAGAGGGAGGAAGGGGAGGGAAGGAGGGAGGGAAGGAAGGACACAGGTCAGAGGAAGGAAAGGAGGAATGAAAGAAGGGAGGAAGGGAGGGATGAGAGGAGAGGGAAGGATGGACATAGGTCAGAGTGCTGGCCGTCGAAGTGATGTCCCGGTGTGTGGAAGCCGTACGGATCTGGATGGATGACAACCGACTCAGGCTCAACCCTTCCAAGACGGAGTGGCTGTGGGTTCCGGCTCCCGGGTTCAACCAGATAATTCCATCTCTGGCCATTGGGGGCATTCAACTCGCCCCCGTGGAGCGGGCGCGCAATTTGGGCGTCCTCCTAGATGCCAGGCTGTCCATGGATGAACATGTGACAGCCGTGGCCAGGGGGGCGTTCCATCAGGTTCGCCTGGTGCGCCAATTGCGCCCCCTATTGGACCGGGACGCCCTACGCACAGTCACCCATGCGCTGGTGACGTCTCGCCTGGACTACTGTAACGCTCTCTACATGGGGCTTCCCTTGAAATGCACTCGGAGACTGCAGTTGGTCCAGAATGCGGCCGCGCGGGTGATTATGGGGAGTACCAAGTACTCCCATGTGACACCTCTCCTGCGCGAGCTGCACTGGCTTCCTGTGGTCTATCGGGTGCGTTTCAAGGTCTTGATTACGATCTTTAAAGCGCTCCATGGCTCAGGACCTAGTTACCTGCGGGATCGTATTCTGCCCCATACATCCCTACGACCCATCCGCTCGCACAGAGAGGGACTTCTCCAGGTGCCGTCCACCAGACAGTGCCATGGGGCGGCGCCTAGGAGCAGAGCCTTCTCTGTGGCGGGCCCAGCCCTGTGGAATGACCTCCCCCCGGATATTAGGACCACTACTGACCTCCGCTCCTTCCGTGTCAAGCTCAAGACCCACCTTTTCCAAATAGCTGGCCTGGCTCAACCATAACTTCGTATCGCTCCTGATGGGTTTTTTAATTTAGTAATTTTATTTAAGGGGATTTTAAATTGTGTTTTTAATTGTCTTTCACTTATAAGTCAACTCTCCTCCATGCACATATGTATATGTCTCTGCTCTTTTTGTATATATGTTTGTCTTATGTGTATTTTTATTTGTTTTGATTGTACGCCGCCCCGAGTCCTTCGGGAGAGTGTTGCGGCTAATCAAATAAAAATTATTATTATTATTATTGTCAGAGGAAGGAAGAAATGATAGAAGGGAGGGAGGGATGGGGTGAGGGGGGAGAGGGAGGGAGGGAAGGAAGGAAGGAAAGGATAGCTAATGTTCCATGGCTTGTCACTCAAACTGGTCAGGGGGACACAGGTGGCCGGTGTGAGGGGGGGGTCAGAGCAGGGCAGGGTTGCAGCCACGGTCTGTCGGTGGCCACCCCCGTCTCTCCATCCCAGGGCTCCACCTGGAGGATCTCCGTAGGTTCTCCCCCTGCAGAGCCGCCTCCCCACGCCTGTCCTGGGGAAGGGAGAGATCTGGGCCTGGCTGCGTCCCGCCGGCCGCCCCCTCCCCATTCCTCCCCCACTCCAGCAAGGCCAGCCGCTGGAAGGGCCGAGCTCCCCTGCGGAGGCAGGCGGGGAACTTGCTTACACACTCATTTATTGGTCAATAACGGCCAAAGTGCAGAGAGGCATTTAATGGCCGGAGCAGGAAAAAAAAACCAAATAAAAGGCGGCGGAAGAGAAAATCCCCTTTAATGTCCCGTGACGTGTTCCCTGACCACTCCATTACTTTGGCAGCCTCTTCATTTCCAAGGGACGGGAGAGGCCGGGGGGAGGGTCAACGCTGACCCTGAGGAGGGTCCAACATATCAGCCCCCTCCTCCCGGGCGGACGGACTCACAACCACACAGCCACACAAACACACCCAGACATCTACATCTATTCATCTTTGCACCTACACACAACCGTACATACAGGTAATCCTCGATTTACGACCACACTTCAGGCCCAAAATTTCTGTGGCTAAGCAAGACATTTCCTCAGTGAGCTTTGACCCGTTTTACCACCTTTCTTGCCACGGTTGTTAAGTGAATCACTCGCAGTTGGTAAGCTAGTGACGCCATTGTGAAGTGAATCTGTCTCGTCAGAAGGTCGCAAAAGCGGGTCATGTGACCCCAGGACGCCACAACCGTCGTAAATATGAGTCAGTTGCCAAACAGGTGAATTTTGATCACGTGCTGTAATGGTCGTACGTGTGAAAAATAGTCAGAAGTCGCTTTTTTCAGTGATGTTGTCACTTTGAACAGTCACTAAGTGAACTGTTATAAGTCAAGGACTGTCTATAAATACACAGAACATACCGTATTTTTCGGAGTACAAGACGCACCATTTTTCCTCAAAAGAGGCTGAAAATCTGGGTGCGTCTTATACATCAAATACAGCATTTTATGCCTCCCAAAGCCCTGTCCCCTTCACCAAAATGGCTGTGCAGAGCCTTATGGAGGCTTTCAGAGAGCTCCTGGGCGCTGGGGAGGGCAGAAATGAGCAAAGAATGGGCTGTTTTTTGCCCCCCCTCCAACCCCCAACAACACACTATAAGCCTCCATAAGGCTATGCATGCAATATTTTTAAGGGAAACATACCGTATTTTTTGCTCGTTTTGCCCCCCCCTCACCCTCCCAGGAGCACTCTGCAAGCTCCCCAAAGGCTATTCAGGACTTTTTTTGGGGGGGGGAATGGGCCCGTTTTTGCAAAAAAAAACAGGCTGTTTTGGGGAGGTTAGTAGAGTGCAAAAACTTTTTTTTATTTGCCTCTTCAAAACCTTGATGCGTCTTATACTCCGAAAAATATGGTACACAGACAAATGAAATGCAGCTCAAAAAACCCAGCTGCATTAATGACAGGAGATAGACAGAGAGGGGAGAGAGTTTTTCGGGTGCGTTTCAAGGTGCTGATTACCATCTTTAAAGCGCTCCATGGCACGGGACCTAGTTACTTGCGGGATCGCATCCTCCCACATACATCCCTGCGGCCAATTCGCTCACACAGGGAGGGACTTCTCCTGGTGCCGTCCACTAGGCAATGCCAACGGGCGACACCAAGGAGTAGGGCCTTCTCTGTGATGGGCCCAACCCTCTGGAATGACCTCCCCCCCGACATTAGAACCACTTCTGACCTCCGCTCCTTCCGGCAAAAATTGAAGACTCACCTGTTCCGATTAGCAGGCCTGGCATAATTACAACTGTCCCTCCTGGCAAATGTATTATTATCTGGTTATCTTAGGGTTTTTTAATCTGTTGTGTTTGTTTTAGGGATTTTAAAAAATTATATTTATTCAGCTTTGTACAGTTCTTTTAATTGCATTTTAACCTCCTCCAAACTGTACATATTTAATTTTTTATTGTATTTTTGTGATATTCTCTATGGACTGTACACCGCCCCGAGTACCTTCTGGGAGAGGGGGCGGTCTAGAAGCACAAATAAATTGAAATTGAAATAGAGAGGGAGGGAGGGAGGGAGGGAGAGAAAGGGAGAGGGGGAGGGAGCGAGGAAGGGAGAGAGGGAAGGAGGGGAGGAGGGAGCGAGAGGGTGGGAGAGAGAGAGGGAGGGAGGGGGAAGGATATACTTTCTCTCCCCCTTTCTTTCTTTTTCTTTCTCCTTCCTTCCTTCCTTCCTTCCTTCCTTCCTTCCTTCCTTCCTTCCTTCCTTCCTTCCTTCCTCTAACCCTATCTGTTTATCTCCTGTTTGTTTCCAGCGCGGCTGTTTTGTTTGCACTGCGTTATTTCGTTTGTGTGCGCCTGTATGAATTCCTGAGGACTAGAGACACAGGTTCCTTTGCAAGCCAAAGCTCTTTAGGAGTTTGTTGAAGGAGGCCTTGCAGCCATCACAGCCGGCGGAGAGAACGAGGTGTTTCTCAGAGTCATCAGAGACACGATCATGCCACCCAACCTTGCAGGTTTTACTCACGATTTGAACCCAGATCTCTGAGCAGAGAGGGACCATGTTCAAAAGCAGCCTACCCTCCGAAGCCCCCTCCTCTGGTTCCCCTGCGGCAGCTGACCCTCTGTGCAAGGCCACCCGTCTGCCGTTAGTGGGAGGAGCTTAAGCGGCCGGGCTTAATTTGAACCCAGGACCAGTGGGGCTTAGAAAGCTTCGTTGGCTGGCAAAGGTCACCTGTGGCTGGTGGCTACCTTACAACACGGTGTAAGTCCTTCTCCATCCCAGAGGGTCTCCCCGGGGAGAGTGAGCTGGGTGGCATAAAAATGGAATAAATAAATAAAATAAATCCATCATTTATTTGTAATTTATCTTGATGGCAGCTGGGACAATGTGACTGAGGAAGGAAGGAAGGAAAGAGGAAAGGAAGGAAGGAAGGAAGGAAGGAAGGAAGGAAGGAAGGAAGGAAGGAGGGAGGGAGGGGAGGAAGGAAGGAGGGAGGGAGGGAGGGAGGGAGGGAGGGAGGGAGGGAAGGAAGGAAGGAAGGAAGGAAGGAAGGAAGGAAGGAAGGAAGGAAGGAAGGAAGGAAGGAAGGAAGGAAGGAACCAAATAAGCTTCTTGGATAAGAAGTGAAACATTTTAAAAACCTGCAGTGGGGGAGGGAAGGAAGGAAGGAAGGAAGGAAGGAAGGAAGGAAGGAAGGAGGGAGGGAGGGAGGGAGGGAGGGAGGGAGGGAGGGAAGAAGGAAGGAAGGAAAGAAGCTTCTTGGATGAGAAGTGAAACATTTTCAATGATCCCCTTTTACGACCTTCTGACAAGCAAAGTCCATGGGGAAGCTGGACTCACTTAACGACCGTGCTGCTAATTTAACAACGGCAGTGATTTTGGGCTCCATTGCGGTCGTAAAGTCGAGGACTACCCGTACCCGTGTCTCCCTCAGGACCGGCCACTTCAAAACTGTTGGCTAGGCCAGCCGAAGCCTTGCGTGGAGAGAGCCGCCTCTCAAAATGATTCAGAGCCGCCCATTAAGGGCCGGGAATTGGCCCTTCCCGCCGTCATCACAAAAAGGAGATCAGGCCGTTATTAAAAGGTGCGCGAAGGGGGGCTGGGGGGGAGATCTATTTTATGGGCTCCCATCTATTCAATTGGTATTTCGATCAATGCGCCCGTTACAAGCTCCCCTTTTAAGAGCCCTAATAAACAACCAGGTGGGAAATAAAAATTCTCCGCAAAATGACACTTTTAAAAATCCATTTTCCACCCGGCGCTATCACCCGCTTTGCAAAGCAGGCTGGAAACCTGCAAAAGAGGAGAGGGGGGTTGATGGGGGGGAAGAGGAGGAGGAGGAGGAAGAGGTGGGAAATAAGAGACGGGGAGGGGGGTCTTCGCGGAAAGTTTAAAAGTACAGATTGCAACTCTGAGAAGTTGCTGCGTCAGCGGAGAAGGGGCCCTGGCCACCATGCTGGCTTTTCCAATTAGAGAGAGCAACTGGGGGTGAGATCTCCCACCCATTCCTTGTAGAGTGCCCCCCTCCCCCAAATAAGAGGCGTAAAGGATTGCTGGGGTGGGAGGGCAAAGAAAGGAATCAGGCTTTTATGAGCCTGGTGCTCTCTGTGGCGGCTGGACTACAACTCCCATCGCTCTCAGCCAGCCTGAAATAGGATCTGGAAGGGACCTTGGAGGTCTTCTAGTCCAGCCCCTATTCAAGCAGGACACCCTATACCTGTGATGGTATGGCACGCGTGCCAGAGGTGGCACATGGAAACCTCTCTGTGTGCACATGTGCCGTTGCCAGCTACTCTTCTGGTTTCCGGGATGTACATGCAGGCCGGCCAGCTTGTCTTCGCAGGCGCTGGAACACCAGAAAACACCCTGAAAGTGCCCCAAAACCCAGGCTGTTTTTTGGGCTGTTTTCAGGCTGGTTTTGGCCGTTTTCGGGCTATTTTTCAGGCCTGAAAACGGCCCCAAAAATGGCCACAGAACCCAGCCCTGCCCAAAGCTTGCATTTGAGAAAGTGAAATTGGCGAATCCTCCCTCCCATCTCAGCCTTGGATGCCGTCTGGGAATGACCTTTGGCTTGCCTGAAGGGTCCTTTTCTGGGTGCTGAGAAGGAGAGTCCAAGCATGGGTTCAATACAGCCAATCTGCCCAGGACTGAATTGAAAGTTTAAGCCACGCCTCTGGTGCCGACTGATCTTCAGGTCTTCTTCAATGAAGGCGTGGACAATGCGCGCTGAGAAGTTCAGGAACAAAGTCAACGAAAGTCATAACAAGTGTCCATAAGTTCCACAGAACCATGTGACAACTGGCGGAGCAGACCCCAGGGCGGGGTTAGACTCTCCTTCGCAGCACCCAGAAAAGGACCCTTCAGGTAAGCCAATGGTCATTTTCCTGGGTGCTGCTCTGGAGAGTCCAAGCATGGGACTAGGGCGGGAAGCGGAAGCGTCCAGAGTCTTTCTGCTGGTATGACTGTCCTGGAGAACTCGCCTCCCAAATGCCCCCTCCACAGAAGCAAATTTGTCCAGTCTGTAGTTTCGAACAAAGGGAGACAAGGAAGTCCATGTTGCAGCCTTGCAAATCTCCTCTATCGGTGCCTGCGTAGCCCAGGCCGCCGTAATGGCGGAGCTTCTTGTAGAATGTGTGGTGATATGGCGTGGCACCGGAATAGATTGGAGAACGTGGGCCAGGGTGATACAGGCCCATAGCCAGCAGCCGATGGTCTGAGAAGAAACTTTGCAGCCCAGGGAGGCCGGTTGAAACCCGACAAAAAGTGATTCAGAGCGACGGAAGGCAGCCGTGCGTTTGATGTACTTGCGTATCGCTCTACGAACATCGAGCATGTGCCATTTTTCTCCTTGGGATGTTTGGGGTGTGGACAAAAATCTGGAAGTACGACCTCCTGGGCCCAGTGAAACCAAGAGTTGATCTTGGGTATAAATACCGGGTCAAAATGGAGGATCACTCTGTCAGGTTGAATCAAGCACAGGTCCTTGCGAATTGACAGTGCTGCCAATTCGGAAATTCGCCGTGCAGACATGATGGCAATCAAAAAAGCTGTCTTAAATGTCAGATGTTTGAAGCTGTCCGAATGGAGGGGTTCAAAGGGCGGGGCAATGAGAGCCCGTAACATTACATTGAGATTCCATGAGGGGTATCTGTGAACAACCAGAGGCCTCAGGTTGGTTGTACCCATAGGAAGCTGCGGATGATGGGATGACGACCAAGGGAAGAGTGCTCGTCTACCGTCAAAATCATGGACAAGGCCGCCACCTGCCATCTAAGAGTGTTAGGGGCCAGGCCCTGGTCAAGTCTGTCTTGTAAGAAGTCCAAGATCTGGGAAATCGTAGCCGTAATCGCCTCAGCCTCGTGCTCTCTGCACCAGCTGTCAAAGGATTTCCACATGGCGTCGTATATTCTGGTTGTAGAAGGCCGCCTGGACACCTGAATGGTGTGAAAGACCTTGGTGGAAAGGCTATCCCTACTTAGGAGGTCCCTCTCAAGTGCCAGACGGCTATTTGTAGCCACTGGGGCTCTGGATGTTGAAGCACCCCTTGGCTGAGAGAGACCTCGTGTCGGGGAATCCACCAAGGAGAGTTGACGGAGAGACTCACCAGGTCGGCAAACCAGGTCCTTCTGGGCCAGTAGGGAGCCACGAGCAGAATTTCTGCCTCCTCCAACAGAATTTTCCAAATCACCCTGGGAAGAAGAGGCAACAGGGGGAAGGCGTACATCAGACCTGGTGGTCAAGGAGAGTGGAGAGCATTGACCCCCCTCGGCTTGTGGGGTGTAGAACCTGGAGAAGAACCTGGGGAAGTGTGTGTTCTCCGGGGAGGCGAACAGGTCGACCAGAGACGGCCAAACCTCTGAGACAACTGGTGGAACAGGTCCTGATCTAGGCGCCACTCCAAGTGATCAACCGTGGCCCTGCTCAGACAGTCCGCCTGGATGTTGTGGACCGGAGATGTGCTCCGCTTGGATCAAGCACAAATATCTTTCTGCCCACCATCCCAGGCGCTCTGATTCCTCCATCAGGGACCTGGAGCGGGTGCCCCCTTGGCGGTTTATGTGCGCCTTTGTGGCCACATTGTCCGTTAGGATTCTCACGTGACGCCCCTTGATGTGGTCTCAAAAGCGAACTAGTGCGAGCCGCATAGCTCTCAATTCCAACCAGTTGATACTGTGGGGCGCTTCGGGTGATGACCATCTGCCCTGCGCAATCTGGTTGTGGAGATTAGCGCCCCAGCCGAATAGACTGGCGTTCGTCGTGATGGTGAGACAGTCTGGCTCTTTGAAGAGGGTGCCCTTCGCCAGCGTAGGGGACAGCCACCAGTGGAGGGACTGACATACCCTCACTGAGACTCGAACCAGCTGTTGAGAGTTGCTCATGTTGGCCCTCTGGTAGGGCAGGAGGAGCCATTGTAGGTGTTGAGAATGACAGGCACGAAATCATCTCGCCGAGGAGTTGTGACAGCTGCACCACCGATGCCTGTGACGAGTGTAGTACCTGCAACACCTGGCTTCTGATGCTTGCCAAGCGCTGCGAAGACAGGGAGATCTGGCAGCTGGTGGTGTTGATGATGGCGCCCAGGTGCTGCAGCCTGGTGGTTGGATGCAGATGACTCTTTTCCTTGTTGATGGAGAACCCGTGATGTTGGAGGGTTCACAGTGTGTGCTGCAAGTCTTGCACCGCTTGCTGCCTGGCGATGACTGGATGAGGACGTCGTCCAGGTAGCAATGCAGGCGCACTGGGCAAGATCTCAGGAAAGCCGCCACCATGGCTAGGATCTTTGTAAAGGTTTGAGGTGCCGAGGACAGGCTGAATGGCAGAGCCCTGTACTGGTAGTGGCGGCCTGCATAAAAGAATCTCAGGAACCTGCAGTGAGCTTTGCGAATGGGGATGTGGAGGTAGGCCTCCTTGAGATCTATGGATGTTAGGAGCTCTCCCGGCCTGATGCAACCCAGAATTGACTGAAGGGACTGTATGCTATATGATGATTTAGCTTTTTTAGGTCGAGGATCCCCCTCCATCCCCCGGAGTTCTTTGGGACAAGGAAGAGTATTGAATAAAACCCTGTCCTTTCCTGACCTGGTGGAACCGGTTCTATGGCATTTATGTCTCTGAAGTGAAGGATCTCCTGTTCCATGAGAACCTTCTTGACCGGACAGGAGGGGTTTGGACACCGAAAGAAGTGTCAGGGAGGGGGAGAAATGAACTCTAATGTTACACCTATGCGTATCGTCTGAAGAACCAACTGGTCCGACATGATCTACTCCCATTGGGCACCCTCCTATGGGAGCCGTCGCCTGGTGGTCACTTATAGGGTCTGAAGGGTTTGGAATTGGACTCTCCGCGATAGGGACATTTGGAGAAGGACTGTTCACGATTCCTGTCACGAAAGGGCTGACAGTCCTTGGACCTATCTGTGCTCTGAGAGTATGGACGTTGGAAGGAACTGGAGGTAGACGGCTGTTCAGAGTACTGTGAACCCTTACGGTTAGATTTTTTGTTGACCGAAGGCATAACCTTCTTTTTGTCCTTGTTTTCAACCAGGACGGGGTCTAGGGCTTCCCCAAACAGGTTGCCACCCTAAAAGGGAGCCGGTGATCTTCCACTTGGGTCGCATATCCGCGTTCCAATGTCTGAGCAATAAGACGCGCCTGGTGATGACATTAGAAGCCAGGGATCTAGAAGCAAATTTGGCAGCATTCAGGGTAGCGTCAGCAGTGTATTCTGTTGCTGCGATAATTTTGTTAACATCTTGTCTTAATTTGGTATCCCTGCCGGAAGCTTGGCGAGGAGCTGTCTCAGCCAGAGTAGCACCGTCCTGGACAGGAAGGACGCAGAAGCGGAAGTTTTAATGTCCCAAGCTGCCGCCTGATGAGTCTTGTGGCAGGCATTCTCGGCCCTTTTGTCCTCCACCTTGAGCCCTTCTAATAGCTCAGGGGGGAGCACTGAGTTGGAAGTGAGCGCCGCCACAGGCGTGTCCACGGGAGGCAATTTCAGTAAGTCATCTAGACTTGGGTCAACCGTGTACAATTTCTTGTCAGGCTTGCTTGCTCTGATGGCCTCCCTGGCTGCATTGCCAGCCTGTCTGGTACAGGCCCTGCTGGTGGAAGGACCAACCTGCTGCTCCTCAGGGGGCCCGTCTGCCATGATTAATGTGGGGATGTAAGGCCTGAAAGGAAACTTTCCCCCACTCACCACCTCAGACAAACCGCCTTAGCACTCTGGTGCAGAGGCACTGAAGGGAAGGGCAAGCAAAGCTCAGCAGTCCTTTGATTCTGAAGGAGAATGGTGCGAGCTCCAAGCTCCCAGCACTCACGCAGGTCAATTAATGCGGGGCGCGACCACTTGGGCCACCAACCTCTGCTGTCGACCTCTGCTGTAATGGTGGAGCTGTGAGTAGGCAAACCTGCCGGAGGTCCGGACAGGAAGGCTTCTAGCAGCGACCTGCAAGAGACAGGCAATCAGGCAGCTGCAGCTGCTTTTTGTGGCAAAAGTAGGTCAACAAAATGGTGGCTGGAACTTTTACCCTCTCAAAATGGCTGTCGCCATGTGCGATGCTCTCAAAATGGCCACCGCCACATGCAATCCACCCAAAATGGCCGCCCGCATACACCGGACAGCTCTGAGGCTCCGTGCCAACAGCTGGGTCACTCAGAAGCACGGTCAGCAGCAACGGAAAGCTCAGCGGAGCTACAATCGCAACGGGATCATTGCGTTTGCGCTGGCGTCGGCACTCCGACCCATGCTCCTTCCCCCACAGCTACCTGCAGCCTCACGGCGCCCAAGCGAACCCAGGACACCGGAGAGGCTGAAATTGGTGAGAACCAGGGAATTAAATTAAAGGGAGACTCACCAATAATCAGGAAGTAGAATTGAATCTTTTTGTAGTAAATAGAAAAATAGAGAGTCCAAGCAATCAATTAGGAATGAAGAGAAACTGGAAGTGAGTCCACTGGGTTTAGCTGAATTGAAAAAATATGAAGATCAGTCGGCACCAGAGGCGTGGCTTAAAGTTTCAATTCAGTCCTGGGCAGATTGGCTGTATTTAACCCATGCTTGGACTCTCCTTCGCAGCACCCAGGAAAATCCCCAGGCTCTCGTCAGTCAGGCAATGGACGCTCATCTCACCCCCTGACCAACATTTGAAATCCTGGCTTGTATCAACAAAGGCAGAGAATCCAAATCACAGGAAGTCTTACTACCGCTTTATAAAGCCTTAGTAAAGCCACACCTGGAATGCCGCATCCAGAACTTAAAGAGGTTGCAGGGTCAGGATCCCGCAGCCCCTCCTGGAGTAGTCCAGATGGGGAGGGAGATGACTCCATCTGCTATGAGGGGGAGGCCTGCTGGATTAGATCTCTCAAGGGCGTGAAATATGCAACAGCTGCCCCCTTGACAGCGGAAACAGAGTGGCGGGTGTGAAAATGGCTTGAAAACATGTTCATTTTGTCACAGAAGCCCCAGCCCGTGAGCTGGTGAGGAGCCACAGTGTCCTCTGCAGCAGGGTTTCTCAACTTCAACTCCAACTCCCAGAATCCTCCGCACCAGTTTTTCACAGGTATGGACACATCAACTCCCATTTGAAGAGGTTTGGACTTCAAGTCCCACAATTCCCCAGCCAGCAAAGTTGAAGTCCACACCTCTTAGAGTTGACCGGGTTGAGAAACATTGGTGTAGAGGATTCTGGGAACTGAAGTCCACACCTGAGAAACACTAGTGCAGGGGATTCTGGGAGCTGAAGTCCACATCTCTTAAGGGTTGAGAAAGACTGCTCTACGCAGAGTCCCAAAGGAAAGGACTTTGTTAGGGAAGGCCTTGCTCGGCCTACTGATACAGCTCAGCCGATACGGCAGGCCTGCTCAACAAAATGGGTGGGCAGGGCGGAGGGAGGAGGGAGGCTGAAGAGACAAGAGAGAGGGTGATAATTTACACTCTCCTGCCTATGCTTTATGGCTTTCTTAATTCGGCTCCTGCTACTATTAATGTAGTTAATGTTGAGATTATATCTATTTTCTGGCGTCAGACGGTGATTTATGCCAGTCATTTTTCCGTTGCCGGCTCCCACACTGTTAAATCAAGTGACTTGCCAATTAAGTGCTGACTGGGGGAAGTGGAGGCAATCTGAACAGATATCTAACCGCAAATTAAACTGGGGGGACGGTGGTGGTGATGGTGGGAGTTTTATTTTTTATTTTTTTGCATTTTGTGCGATTGTGAGGACCAGACAACAAACCTTGCTGACTAGGGAAACGCCAAAGAAGTGAACGCTCAAGACACACGCCCAGCACATCCATAGGAAGGGGTGGTGGAGGAATGTGTGTGTGTGTTTGTGTGTCTGTATCTTTCTAGAGGCCACAGAAGAAAATGCTCTGAGCCCCTCCAGTGTTTGGGGGGGGTGGGTTGTCTTCTTCTCAAGAGGAAGATGCAACCGCAATGCCACCCAAAATCATTGGTAGCCTCACACTGCAATAAACAAAGACACACATTCCATTTTGCAGCTACTAAGATTGTCGGCCAAGCAGGCTCAAAAACAGCCGGAGATGTGACTGAAGCCTGGGGAAACGGGAGTGCTGATTTATCACTAGCTTACCAAATACTTGGAAGGCAGAGGGCTGGGCAGCACAGGCAAACAACAGCCAACGACTTAATAGCCAGCTATCAATGCACCCATTTCTACATCTAAAAAGCCACACACAACAGGTACCATATAAATACCACACACAGAACACTCCAAAGCACACACAGAGAGGTTCCCTGAGGATGGACACCAGCACGAGTCCAACACTTGGAAGACAAAACCTCCCGTCCCGGTGACCGACTCAGATTGGATCCTGGCAACATTGTCCTGTGTCCTGGGACTCATATAATTCACTTTCGTTCTCGGCCATCTCTTGGCCAACATGTGTGCTAATATCTTGTCCGCTTGCTGGCTGACATCTGTTGAGCATCAGGTGAAGCCATAGGACAGTGATGGCGAACCTATGGCATGTATGTAGAGCCCTCTCTGTGGGCACACGCATCATTGCCAGCTGCTCTTCACGGGCATTGGAAAACAGCCTGAAAAATGGCCAAAAAGAAGGCCATTTTCCAAGCCATTTCTAGGGCAGTTTTCAGGCCATTTTGGGGGCAAAAAAACAGCTTGAAAATGGCCCCAAAAACTGGCAAGAGCCAGCCAGCTGGTCTTCAGGTTTCCGGTGCCCTGGCATGCACATACCTTCCAGTCTGGGCACTCGGTGCTGAAAAGGTTTCGCCATCACTGCCATAGGACAGCCTGGTCTCCTACAACCACCCCTGGAGGTTGATTTTACTTTACTTTTACTTTAATTGAATTTGTTAACCGCTCCCTCTCCCCTAGGGGACTCGGGGCGGTGTACAGACAGAATAAAAACATTATAAAAAACATTATATGCAGCAAATTACAAAACCCCATAAAAACAAATTAAACATAAGTCTGTACAATAATGCCTAGATTAATTAATGATTAAAACCAAATTAAAATACCCCAATTTAAAATAACCAGTCAGGAAGATCAAGGGATTAGATCATGATTGCGATTGGGTCAGGCCAGCTAATTGGAACAGGTGGGTCTTGAGTTCCTTACAGAAGGAGCGGAGGTCAGTAATGATTCTAATGTCAGGGGGAAGGTCGTTCCAGAGGGTCGGGCCCGTCACAGAGAAGGCCCTACTCCTGGGCGTCGCCCGCTGGCATTGTTTGGCGGACGGCACCCGGAGGAGTCCCTCCCTGTGAGAGCGAATTGGTTGCAGGGATGTATGGGGTAGGATGCGATCCCACAAATAACTAGGTCCTGAGCCATGGAGCGCTTTAAAGGTGAGAATCAACACCTTGAAACGCACCCGAAAGGCCACAGGTAGCCAGTGCAGCTCGCGCAGGAGAGGTGTTACATGGGAGTACCTGGTACTCCCCATAATTGCCCGCGCGGCCGCATTCTGGACCAGCTGCAGCCTTTGAGTGCATCTCAAGGGGAGCCCCATGTAGAGAGCATTGCAGTAATCCAGGCGGGACGTCACCAGGGCGTGAGTGACTGTGCGAAGGGCGTCCCGGTCCAGTAGGGGGCGCAATTGGCGCACCAGGCGAACCTGGTGGAAGGCCCCCCTAGCCACGGCCGTCACGTGGTCGTCCAGCGACAGCCGCGTGTCTAGGAGGACGCCCAAATTGTGCGCCCGGTCCACGGGGGCGAGTTGCTCACCCCCAATGGCCAGAGATGGAACCCACTGGCTGAACCGCGGTGCCGGTAACCACAGCCACTCCGTCTTGGAAGGGTTGAGCTTGAGTCTGTTGTCGCCCATCCAGACCCGTACGGCTTCCAGGCACCGGGACATCACCTCGACGGCTTCGTTGGGGTGGTTCGGGGTAGAGATGTATAACTGAGTATCATCAGCATATAGATGATACTCAACCCCGAAACCTCGAATGATCTCACCCAGCGGCTTCATGTATGTGTTGAACAGGAGAGGTGAGAGGACCGAACCCTGTGGCACCCCACAAGTGAGTGGCCTCAGGGTCGACCTCTGCTCCCCTGCCAACACACATTGCGTCCGTCCGGAGAGGTAGGAGGAGAACCACCGCAGAACGGTGCCCCTCACCCCCAATCCCTCCAGCCGACGCAACAGGATACCATGGTCGATGGTATCGAAAGCCGCTGAGAGATCTAATAGGACTAGGATGGAGGAACAACCCCCATCCTTAGCCCTCCAGAGATCATCCACCAACGCGACCAAAGCCGTCTCCGTGCTGTGACCAGTCCGGAACCCGCGGGTTCAATTTCCTCCAGGTGACGAGGGAACTGTTGCGCCACCACACTCTCTACAACCTTCAATAAGAAGGGAAAGTTGGAGACAGGACGATAATTGGCAAGCTCTGATGGGTCCAGGGAAGGCTTCTTAAGTAGGGGCCTCACCACCGCCTCTTTCAAGACAGCTGGCAAGGACCCCTCCCTCAATGAAGCGTTCACTAGTCCCAGGAGCCAGCCTCGTGTAACCTCCCAGGCTGCCAGTATCAGCCAGGAGGGACACGGGTCCAGCAGACATGTGGTGGCCCTCAGTCGCCAGCGTAACCTGTCCATATCCTCGGCGGCAACAGAGTCAAACTCCTCCAAGAGTGGTCCCTCAAGACTCGCCTCCAACATCACCCCTGGATCACTGAGGGAGACCCATTCGCTCCAGATTTGGGCGATTTTATCCTGCAGATATTCCCCGAATTCCTCTGCTCTACCCTGTAGAGGGGCTTCCCGTGGCCTCTGTGAAAGGAGGGAGCGGGTCACCCAAAACAGGGCGGCAGGGCGGTTTTCTGCGGACGCAATAAGAGTGGCACAATATTGACGTTTGGCCACCCTTAATGCCACTAGGTAAGTCCGTAAGTAGGCTCTTACCTGTGTTCAGTCAAATTCAGAGCGTGAGGATCTCCATCTGTTCTCTAGGCGTCTCTTGTGGCGCTTCATCACCCTTAGCTCCTCGGTAAACCAAGGAGCCAGGGTGGTTCGCTGCTACCGGAGAGGCCGCAAAGGCGCAACCCGGTCCAAGGCCCCGGCCGCCGCACTATCCCATGCGGCCACCAGGTCCTCCGTCCGGGAGCGGGTCAGGGCTACAGGAAATGGCCCAAGCTCCATCTGGAACCTGTGTGGTTCCATCAGTCGCCTGGGGCGGAACCATCTAGGACCTTCTGGTTCCGCCTCCCCGCGATGGGGGGTAGCGCCTGGGAAGTCGAGCCGGAGAA